>NC_080671.1:271564519-271626813 GCF_030247195.1 Topomyia yanbarensis
TAAGACAAGACAAAGACAAGACAAAGACAAGACAAAGACAAGACAAAGACAAGACAAAGACAAGACAAAGACAAGACAAAGACAAGACAAAGACAAGACAAAGACAAGACAAAGACAAGACAAAGACAAGACAAAGACAAGACAAAGACAAGACAAAGACAAGACAAAGACAAGACAAAGACAAGACAAAGACAAGACAAAGACAAGACAAAGACAAGACAAAGACAAGACAAAGACAAGACAAAGACAAGACAAAGACAAGACAAAGACAAGACAAAGACAAGACAAAGACAAGACAAAGACAAGACAAAGACAAGACAAAGACAAGACAAAGACAAGACAAAGACAAGACAAAGACAAGACAAAGACAAGACAAAGACAAGACAAAGACAAGACAAAGACAAGACAAAGACAAGACAAAGACAAGACAAAGACAAGACAAAGACAAGACAAAGACAAGACAAAGACAAGACAAAGACAAGACAAAGACAAGACAAAGACAAGACAAAGACAAGACAAAGACAAGACAAAGACAAGACAAAGACAAGACAAAGACAAGACAAAGACAAAGACAAAGACAAAGACAAGACAAAGACAAGACAAAGACAAGACAAAGACAAGACAAAGACAAGACAAAGACAAGACAAAGACAAGACAAAGACAAGACAAAGACAAGACAAAGACAAGACAAAGACAAGACAAAGACAAGACAAAGACAAGACAAAGACAAGACAAAGACAAGACAAAGACAAGACAAAGACAAGACAAAGACAAGACAAAGACAAGACAAAGACAAGACAAAGACAAGACAAAGACAAGACAAAGACAAGACAAAGACAAGACAAAGACAAGACAAAGACAAGACAAAGACAAGACAAAGACAAGACAAAGACAAGACAAAGACAAGACAAAGACAAGACAAAGACAAGACAAAGACAAGACAAAGACAAGACAAAGACAAGACAAAGACAAGACAAAGACAAGACAAAGACAAGACAAAGACAAGACAAAGACAAGACAAAGACAAGACAAAGACAAGACAAAGACAAGACAAAGACAAGACAAAGACAAGACAAAGACAAGACAAAGACAAGACAAAGACAAGACAAAGACAAGACAAAGACAAGACAAAGACAAGACAAGACAAGACAAAGACAAGACAAAGACAAGACAAAGACAAGACAAAGACAAGACAAAGACAAGACAAAGACAAGACAAAGACAAGACAAAGACAAGACAAAGACAAGACAAAGACAAGACAAAGACAAGACAAAGACAAGACAAAGACAAGACAAAGACAAGACAAAGACAAGACAAAGACAAGACAAAGACAAGACAAAGACAAGACAAAGACAAGACAAAGACAAGACAAAGACAAGACAAAGACAAGACAAAGACAAGACAAAGACAAGACAAAGACAAGACAAAGACAAGACAAAGACAAGACAAAGACAAGACAAAGACAAGACAAAGACAAGACAAAGACAAGACAAAGACAAGACAAAGACAAGACAAAGACAAGACAAAGACAAGACAAAGACAAGACAAAGACAAGACAAAGACAAGACAAAGACAAGACAAAGACAAGACAAAGACAAGACAAAGACAAGACAAAGACAAGACAAAGACAAGACAAAGACAAGACAAAGACAAGACAAAGACAAGACAAAGACAAGACAAAGACAAGACAAAGACAAGACAAAGACAAGACAAAGACAAGACAAAGACAAGACAAAGACAAGACAAAGACAAGACAAAGACAAGACAAAGACAAGACAAAGACAAGACAAAGACAAGACAAAGACAAGACAAAGACAAGACAAAGACAAGACAAAGACAAGACAAAGACAAGACAAAGACAAGACAAAGACAAGACAAAGACAAGACAAAGACAAGACAAAGACAAGACAAAGACAAGACAAAGACAAGACAAAGACAAGACAAAGACAAGACAAAGACAAGACAAAGACAAGACAAAGACAAGACAAAGACAAGACAAAGACAAGACAAAGACAAGACAAAGACAAGACAAAGACAAGACAAAGACAAGACAAAGACAAGACAAAGACAAGACAAAGACAAGACAAAGACAAGACAAAGACAAGACAAAGACAAGACAAAGACAAGACAAAGACAAGACAAAGACAAGACAAAGACAAGACAAAGACAAGACAAAGACAAGACAAAGACAAGACAAGACAAAGACAAGACAAAGACAAGACAAAGACAAGACAAAGACAAGACAAAGACAAGACAAAGACAAGACAAAGACAAGACAAAGACAAGACAAAGACAAGACAAAGACAAGACAAAGACAAGACAAAGACAAGACAAAGACAAGACAAAGACAAGACAAAGACAAGACAAAGACAAGACAAAGACAAGACAAAGACAAGACAAAGACAAGACAAAGACAAGACAAAGACAAGACAAAGACAAGACAAAGACAAGACAAAGACAAGACAAAGACAAGACAAAGACAAGACAAAGACAAGACAAAGACAAGACAAAGACAAGACAAAGACAAGACAAAGACAAGACAAAGACAAGACAAAGACAAGACAAAGACAAGACAAAGACAAGACAAAGACAAGACAAAGACAAGACAAAGACAAGACAAAGACAAGACAAAGACAAGACAAAGACAAGACAAAGACAAGACAAAGACAAGACAAAGACAAGACAAAGACAAGACAAAGACAAGACAAAGACAAGACAAAGACAAGACAAAGACAAGACAAAGACAAGACAAAGACAAGACAAAGACAAGACAAAGACAAGACAAAGACAAGACAAAGACAAGACAAAGACAAGACAAAGACAAGACAAAGACAAGACAAAGACAAGACAAAGACAAGACAAAGACAAGACAAAGACAAGACAAAGACAAGACAAAGACAAGACAAAGACAAGACAAAGACAAGACAAAGACAAGACAAAGACAAGACAAAGACAAGACAAAGACAAGACAAAGACAAGACAAAGACAAGACAAAGACAAGACAAAGACAAGACAAAGACAAGACAAAGACAAGACAAAGACAAGACAAAGACAAGACAAAGACAAGACAAAGACAAGACAAAGACAAGACAAAGACAAGACAAAGACAAGACAAAGACAAGACAAAGACAAGACAAAGACAAGACAAAGACAAGACAAAGACAAGACAAAGACAAGACAAAGACAAGACAAAGACAAGACAAAGACAAGACAAAGACAAGACAAAGACAAGACAAAGACAAGACAAAGACAAGACAAAGACAAGACAAAGACAAGACAAAGACAAGACAAAGACAAGACAAAGACAAGACAAAGACAAGACAAAGACAAGACAAAGACAAGACAAAGACAAGACAAAGACAAGACAAAGACAAGACAAAGACAAGACAAAGACAAGACAAAGACAAGACAAAGACAAGACAAAGACAAGACAAAGACAAGACAAAGACAAGACAAAGACAAGACAAAGACAAGACAAAGACAAGACAAAGACAAGACAAAGACAAGACAAAGACAAGACAAAGACAAGACAAAGACAAGACAAAGACAAGACAAAGACAAGACAAAGACAAGACAAAGACAAGACAAAGACAAGACAAAGACAAGACAAAGACAAGACAAAGACAAGACAAAGACAAGACAAAGACAAGACAAAGACAAGACAAAGACAAGACAAAGACAAGACAAAGACAAGACAAAGACAAGACAAAGACAAGACAAAGACAAGACAAAGACAAGACAAAGACAAGACAAAGACAAGACAAAGACAAGACAAAGACAAGACAAAGACAAGACAAAGACAAGACAAAGACAAGACAAAGACAAGACAAAGACAAGACAAAGACAAGACAAAGACAAGACAAAGACAAGACAAAGACAAGACAAAGACAAGACAAAGACAAGACAAAGACAAGACAAAGACAAGACAAAGACAAGACAAAGACAAGACAAAGACAAGACAAAGACAAGACAAAGACAAGACAAAGACAAGACAAAGACAAGACAAAGACAAGACAAAGACAAGACAAAGACAAGACAAAGACAAGACAAAGACAAGACAAAGACAAGACAAAGACAAGACAAAGACAAGACAAAGACAAGACAAAGACAAGACAAAGACAAGACAAAGACAAGACAAAGACAAGACAAAGACAAGACAAAGACAAGACAAAGACAAGACAAAGACAAGACAAAGACAAGACAAAGACAAGACAAAGACAAGACAAAGACAAGACAAAGACAAGACAAAGACAAGACAAAGACAAGACAAAGACAAGACAAAGACAAGACAAAGACAAGACAAAGACAAGACAAAGACAAGACAAAGACAAGACAAAGACAAGACAAAGACAAGACAAAGACAAGACAAAGACAAGACAAAGACAAGACAAAGACAAGACAAAGACAAGACAAAGACAAGACAAAGACAAGACAAAGACAAGACAAAGACAAGACAAAGACAAGACAAAGACAAGACAAAGACAAGACAAAGACAAGACAAAGACAAGACAAAGACAAGACAAAGACAAGACAAAGACAAGACAAAGACAAGACAAAGACAAGACAAAGACAAGACAAAGACAAGACAAAGACAAGACAAAGACAAGACAAAGACAAGACAAAGACAAGACAAAGACAAGACAAAGACAAGACAAAGACAAGACAAAGACAAGACAAAGACAAGACAAAGACAAGACAAAGACAAGACAAAGACAAGACAAAGACAAGACAAAGACAAGACAAAGACAAGACAAAGACAAGACAAAGACAAGACAAAGACAAGACAAAGACAAGACAAAGACAAGACAAAGACAAGACAAAGACAAGACAAAGACAAGACAAAGACAAGACAAAGACAAGACAAAGACAAGACAAAGACAAGACAAAGACAAGACAAAGACAAGACAAAGACAAGACAAAGACAAGACAAAGACAAGACAAAGACAAGACAAAGACAAGACAAAGACAAGACAAAGACAAGACAAAGACAAGACAAAGACAAGACAAAGACAAGACAAAGACAAGACAAAGACAAGACAAAGACAAGACAAAGACAAGACAAAGACAAGACAAAGACAAGACAAAGACAAGACAAAGACAAGACAAAGACAAGACAAAGACAAGACAAAGACAAGACAAAGACAAGACAAAGACAAGACAAAGACAAGACAAAGACAAGACAAAGACAAGACAAAGACAAGACAAAGACAAGACAAAGACAAGACAAAGACAAGACAAAGACAAGACAAAGACAAGACAAAGACAAGACAAAGACAAGACAAAGACAAGACAAAGACAAGACAAAGACAAGACAAAGACAAGACAAAGACAAGACAAAGACAAGACAAAGACAAGACAAAGACAAAGACAAGACAAAGACAAGACAAAGACAAGACAAAGACAAGACAAAGACAAGACAAAGACAAGACAAAGACAAGACAAAGACAAGACAAAGACAAGACAAAGACAAGACAAAGACAAGACAAAGACAAGACAAAGACAAGACAAAGACAAGACAAAGACAAGACAAAGACAAGACAAAGACAAGACAAAGACAAGACAAAGACAAGACAAAGACAAGACAAAGACAAGACAAAGACAAGACAAAGACAAGACAAAGACAAGACAAAGACAAGACAAAGACAAGACAAAGACAAGACAAAGACAAGACAAAGACAAGACAAAGACAAGACAAAGACAAGACAAAGACAAGACAAAGACAAGACAAAGACAAGACAAAGACAAGACAAAGACAAGACAAAGACAAGACAAAGACAAGACAAAGACAAGACAAAGACAAGACAAAGACAAGACAAAGACAAGACAAAGACAAGACAAAGACAAGACAAAGACAAGACAAAGACAAGACAAAGACAAGACAAAGACAAGACAAAGACAAGACAAAGACAAGACAAAGACAAGACAAAGACAAGACAAAGACAAGACAAAGACAAGACAAAGACAAGACAAAGACAAGACAAAGACAAGACAAAGACAAGACAAAGACAAGACAAAGACAAGACAAAGACAAGACAAAGACAAGACAAAGACAAGACAAAGACAAGACAAAGACAAGACAAAGACAAGACAAAGACAAGACAAAGACAAGACAAAGACAAGACAAAGACAAGACAAAGACAAGACAAAGACAAGACAAAGACAAGACAAAGACAAGACAAAGACAAGACAAAGACAAGACAAAGACAAGACAAAGACAAGACAAAGACAAGACAAAGACAAGACAAAGACAAGACAAAGACAAGACAAAGACAAGACAAAGACAAGACAAAGACAAGACAAAGACAAGACAAAGACAAGACAAAGACAAGACAAAGACAAGACAAAGACAAGACAAAGACAAGACAAAGACAAGACAAAGACAAGACAAAGACAAGACAAAGACAAGACAAAGACAAGACAAAGACAAGACAAAGACAAGACAAAGACAAGACAAAGACAAGACAAAGACAAGACAAAGACAAGACAAAGACAAGACAAAGACAAGACAAAGACAAGACAAAGACAAGACAAAGACAAGACAAAGACAAGACAAAGACAAGACAAAGACAAGACAAAGACAAGACAAAGACAAGACAAAGACAAGACAAAGACAAGACAAAGACAAGACAAAGACAAGACAAAGACAAGACAAAGACAAGACAAAGACAAGACAAAGACAAGACAAAGACAAGACAAAGACAAGACAAAGACAAGACAAAGACAAGACAAAGACAAGACAAAGACAAGACAAAGACAAGACAAAGACAAGACAAAGACAAGACAAAGACAAGACAAAGACAAGACAAAGACAAGACAAAGACAAGACAAAGACAAGACAAAGACAAGACAAAGACAAGACAAAGACAAGACAAAGACAAGACAAAGACAAGACAAAGACAAGACAAAGACAAGACAAAGACAAGACAAAGACAAGACAAAGACAAGACAAAGACAAGACAAAGACAAGACAAAGACAAGACAAAGACAAGACAAAGACAAGACAAAGACAAGACAAAGACAAGACAAAGACAAGACAAAGACAAGACAAAGACAAGACAAAGACAAGACAAAGACAAGACAAAGACAAGACAAAGACAAGACAAAGACAAGACAAAGACAAGACAAAGACAAGACAAAGACAAGACAAAGACAAGACAAAGACAAGACAAAGACAAGACAAAGACAAGACAAAGACAAGACAAAGACAAGACAAAGACAAGACAAAGACAAGACAAAGACAAGACAAAGACAAGACAAAGACAAGACAAAGACAAGACAAAGACAAGACAAAGACAAGACAAAGACAAGACAAAGACAAGACAAAGACAAGACAAAGACAAGACAAAGACAAGACAAAGACAAGACAAAGACAAGACAAAGACAAGACAAAGACAAGACAAAGACAAGACAAAGACAAGACAAAGACAAGACAAAGACAAGACAAAGACAAGACAAAGACAAGACAAAGACAAGACAAAGACAAGACAAAGACAAGACAAAGACAAGACAAAGACAAGACAAAGACAAGACAAAGACAAGACAAAGACAAGACAAAGACAAGACAAAGACAAGACAAAGACAAGACAAAGACAAGACAAAGACAAGACAAAGACAAGACAAAGACAAGACAAAGACAAGACAAAGACAAGACAAAGACAAGACAAAGACAAGACAAAGACAAGACAAAGACAAGACAAAGACAAGACAAAGACAAGACAAAGACAAGACAAAGACAAGACAAAGACAAGACAAAGACAAGACAAGACAGACAAGACAAAGACAAGACAAAGACAAGACAAAGACAAGACAAAGACAAGACAAAGACAAGACAAAGACAAGACAAAGACAAGACAAAGACAAGACAAAGACAAGACAAAGACAAGACAAAGACAAGACAAAGACAAGACAAAGACAAGACAAAGACAAGACAAAGACAAGACAAAGACAAGACAAAGACAAGACAAAGACAAGACAAAGACAAGACAAAGACAAGACAAAGACAAGACAAAGACAAGACAAAGACAAGACAAAGACAAGACAAAGACAAGACAAAGACAAGACAAAGACAAGACAAAGACAAGACAAAGACAAGACAAAGACAAGACAAAGACAAGACAAAGACAAGACAAAGACAAGACAAAGACAAGACAAAGACAAGACAAAGACAAGACAAAGACAAGACAAAGACAAGACAAAGACAAGACAAAGACAAGACAAAGACAAGACAAAGACAAGACAAAGACAAGACAAAGACAAGACAAAGACAAGACAAAGACAAGACAAAGACAAGACAAAGACAAGACAAAGACAAGACAAAGACAAGACAAAGACAAGACAAAGACAAGACAAAGACAAGACAAAGACAAGACAAAGACAAGACAAAGACAAGACAAAGACAAGACAAAGACAAGACAAAGACAAGACAAAGACAAGACAAAGACAAGACAAAGACAAGACAAAGACAAGACAAAGACAAGACAAAGACAAGACAAAGACAAGACAAAGACAAGACAAAGACAAGACAAAGACAAGACAAAGACAAGACAAAGACAAGACAAAGACAAGACAAAGACAAGACAAAGACAAGACAAAGACAAGACAAAGACAAGACAAAGACAAGACAAAGACAAGACAAAGACAAGACAAAGACAAGACAAAGACAAGACAAAGACAAGACAAAGACAAGACAAAGACAAGACAAAGACAAGACAAAGACAAGACAAAGACAAGACAAAGACAAGACAAAGACAAGACAAAGACAAGACAAAGACAAGACAAAGACAAGACAAAGACAAGACAAAGACAAGACAAAGACAAGACAAAGACAAGACAAAGACAAGACAAAGACAAGACAAAGACAAGACAAAGACAAGACAAAGACAAGACAAAGACAAGACAAAGACAAGACAAAGACAAGACAAAGACAAGACAAAGACAAGACAAAGACAAGACAAAGACAAGACAAAGACAAGACAAAGACAAGACAAAGACAAGACAAAGACAAGACAAAGACAAGACAAAGACAAGACAAAGACAAGACAAAGACAAGACAAAGACAAGACAAAGACAAGACAAAGACAAGACAAAGACAAGACAAAGACAAGACAAAGACAAGACAAAGACAAGACAAAGACAAGACAAAGACAAGACAAAGACAAGACAAAGACAAGACAAAGACAAGACAAAGACAAGACAAAGACAAGACAAAGACAAGACAAAGACAAGACAAAGACAAGACAAAGACAAGACAAAGACAAGACAAAGACAAGACAAAGACAAGACAAAGACAAGACAAAGACAAGACAAAGACAAGACAAAGACAAGACAAAGACAAGACAAAGACAAGACAAAGACAAGACAAAGACAAGACAAAGACAAGACAAAGACAAGACAAAGACAAGACAAAGACAAGACAAAGACAAGACAAAGACAAGACAAAGACAAGACAAAGACAAGACAAAGACAAGACAAAGACAAGACAAAGACAAGACAAAGACAAGACAAAGACAAGACAAAGACAAGACAAAGACAAGACAAAGACAAGACAAAGACAAGACAAAGACAAGACAAAGACAAGACAAAGACAAGACAAAGACAAGACAAAGACAAGACAAAGACAAGACAAAGACAAGACAAAGACAAGACAAAGACAAGACAAAGACAAGACAAAGACAAGACAAAGACAAGACAAAGACAAGACAAAGACAAGACAAAGACAAGACAAAGACAAGACAAAGACAAGACAAAGACAAGACAAAGACAAGACAAAGACAAGACAAAGACAAGACAAAGACAAGACAAAGACAAGACAAAGACAAGACAAAGACAAGACAAAGACAAGACAAAGACAAGACAAAGACAAGACAAAGACAAGACAAAGACAAGACAAAGACAAGACAAAGACAAGACAAAGACAAGACAAAGACAAGACAAAGACAAGACAAAGACAAGACAAAGACAAGACAAAGACAAGACAAAGACAAGACAAAGACAAGACAAAGACAAGACAAAGACAAGACAAAGACAAGACAAAGACAAGACAAAGACAAGACAAAGACAAGACAAAGACAAGACAAAGACAAGACAAAGACAAGACAAAGACAAGACAAAGACAAGACAAAGACAAGACAAAGACAAGACAAAGACAAGACAAAGACAAGACAAAGACAAGACAAAGACAAGACAAAGACAAGACAAAGACAAGACAAAGACAAGACAAAGACAAGACAAAGACAAGACAAAGACAAGACAAAGACAAGACAAAGACAAGACAAAGACAAGACAAAGACAAGACAAAGACAAGACAAAGACAAGACAAAGACAAGACAAAGACAAGACAAAGACAAGACAAAGACAAGACAAAGACAAGACAAAGACAAGACAAAGACAAGACAAAGACAAGACAAAGACAAGACAAAGACAAGACAAAGACAAGACAAAGACAAGACAAAGACAAGACAAAGACAAGACAAAGACAAGACAAAGACAAGACAAAGACAAGACAAAGACAAGACAAAGACAAGACAAAGACAAGACAAAGACAAGACAAAGACAAGACAAAGACAAGACAAAGACAAGACAAAGACAAGACAAAGACAAGACAAAGACAAGACAAAGACAAGACAAAGACAAGACAAAGACAAGACAAAGACAAGACAAAGACAAGACAAAGACAAGACAAAGACAAGACAAAGACAAGACAAAGACAAGACAAAGACAAGACAAAGACAAGACAAAGACAAGACAAAGACAAGACAAAGACAAGACAAAGACAAGACAAAGACAAGACAAAGACAAGACAAAGACAAGACAAAGACAAGACAAAGACAAGACAAAGACAAGACAAAGACAAGACAAAGACAAGACAAAGACAAGACAAAGACAAGACAAAGACAAGACAAAGACAAGACAAAGACAAGACAAAGACAAGACAAAGACAAGACAAAGACAAGACAAAGACAAGACAAAGACAAGACAAAGACAAGACAAAGACAAGACAAAGACAAGACAAAGACAAGACAAAGACAAGACAAAGACAAGACAAAGACAAGACAAAGACAAGACAAAGACAAGACAAAGACAAGACAAAGACAAGACAAAGACAAGACAAAGACAAGACAAAGACAAGACAAAGACAAGACAAAGACAAGACAAAGACAAGACAAAGACAAGACAAAGACAAGACAAAGACAAGACAAAGACAAGACAAAGACAAGACAAAGACAAGACAAAGACAAGACAAAGACAAGACAAAGACAAGACAAAGACAAGACAAAGACAAGACAAAGACAAGACAAAGACAAGACAAAGACAAGACAAAGACAAGACAAAGACAAGACAAAGACAAGACAAAGACAAGACAAAGACAAGACAAAGACAAGACAAAGACAAGACAAAGACAAGACAAAGACAAGACAAAGACAAGACAAAGACAAGACAAAGACAAGACAAAGACAAGACAAAGACAAGACAAAGACAAGACAAAGACAAGACAAAGACAAGACAAAGACAAGACAAAGACAAGACAAAGACAAGACAAAGACAAGACAAAGACAAGACAAAGACAAGACAAAGACAAGACAAAGACAAGACAAAGACAAGACAAAGACAAGACAAAGACAAGACAAAGACAAGACAAAGACAAGACAAAGACAAGACAAAGACAAGACAAAGACAAGACAAAGACAAGACAAAGACAAGACAAAGACAAGACAAAGACAAGACAAAGACAAGACAAAGACAAGACAAAGACAAGACAAAGACAAGACAAAGACAAGACAAAGACAAGACAAAGACAAGACAAAGACAAGACAAAGACAAGACAAAGACAAGACAAAGACAAGACAAAGACAAGACAAAGACAAGACAAAGACAAGACAAAGACAAGACAAAGACAAGACAAAGACAAGACAAAGACAAGACAAAGACAAGACAAAGACAAGACAAAGACAAGACAAAGACAAGACAAAGACAAGACAAAGACAAGACAAAGACAAGACAAAGACAAGACAAAGACAAGACAAAGACAAGACAAAGACAAGACAAAGACAAGACAAAGACAAGACAAAGACAAGACAAAGACAAGACAAAGACAAGACAAAGACAAGACAAAGACAAGACAAAGACAAGACAAAGACAAGACAAAGACAAGACAAAGACAAGACAAAGACAAGACAAAGACAAGACAAAGACAAGACAAAGACAAGACAAAGACAAGACAAAGACAAGACAAAGACAAGACAAAGACAAGACAAAGACAAGACAAAGACAAGACAAAGACAAGACAAAGACAAGACAAAGACAAGACAAAGACAAGACAAAGACAAGACAAAGACAAGACAAAGACAAGACAAAGACAAGACAAAGACAAGACAAAGACAAGACAAAGACAAGACAAAGACAAGACAAAGACAAGACAAAGACAAGACAAAGACAAGACAAAGACAAGACAAAGACAAGACAAAGACAAGACAAAGACAAGACAAAGACAAGACAAAGACAAGACAAAGACAAGACAAAGACAAGACAAAGACAAGACAAAGACAAGACAAAGACAAGACAAAGACAAGACAAAGACAAGACAAAGACAAGACAAAGACAAGACAAAGACAAGACAAAGACAAGACAAAGACAAGACAAAGACAAGACAAAGACAAGACAAAGACAAGACAAAGACAAGACAAAGACAAGACAAAGACAAGACAAAGACAAGACAAAGACAAGACAAAGACAAGACAAAGACAAGACAAAGACAAGACAAAGACAAGACAAAGACAAGACAAAGACAAGACAAAGACAAGACAAAGACAAGACAAAGACAAGACAAAGACAAGACAAAGACAAGACAAAGACAAGACAAAGACAAGACAAAGACAAGACAAAGACAAGACAAAGACAAGACAAAGACAAGACAAAGACAAGACAAAGACAAGACAAAGACAAGACAAAGACAAGACAAAGACAAGACAAAGACAAGACAAAGACAAGACAAAGACAAGACAAAGACAAGACAAAGACAAGACAAAGACAAGACAAAGACAAGACAAAGACAAGACAAAGACAAGACAAAGACAAGACAAAGACAAGACAAAGACAAGACAAAGACAAGACAAAGACAAGACAAAGACAAGACAAAGACAAGACAAAGACAAGACAAAGACAAGACAAAGACAAGACAAAGACAAGACAAAGACAAGACAAAGACAAGACAAAGACAAGACAAAGACAAGACAAAGACAAGACAAAGACAAGACAAAGACAAGACAAAGACAAGACAAAGACAAGACAAAGACAAGACAAAGACAAGACAAAGACAAGACAAAGACAAGACAAAGACAAGACAAAGACAAGACAAAGACAAGACAAAGACAAGACAAAGACAAGACAAAGACAAGACAAAGACAAGACAAAGACAAGACAAAGACAAGACAAAGACAAGACAAAGACAAGACAAAGACAAGACAAAGACAAGACAAAGACAAGACAAAGACAAGACAAAGACAAGACAAAGACAAGACAAAGACAAGACAAAGACAAGACAAAGACAAGACAAAGACAAGACAAAGACAAGACAAAGACAAGACAAAGACAAGACAAAGACAAGACAAAGACAAGACAAAGACAAGACAAAGACAAGACAAAGACAAGACAAAGACAAGACAAAGACAAGACAAAGACAAGACAAAGACAAGACAAAGACAAGACAAAGACAAGACAAAGACAAGACAAAGACAAGACAAAGACAAGACAAAGACAAGACAAAGACAAGACAAAGACAAGACAAAGACAAGACAAAGACAAGACAAAGACAAGACAAAGACAAGACAAAGACAAGACAAAGACAAGACAAAGACAAGACAAAGACAAGACAAAGACAAGACAAAGACAAGACAAAGACAAGACAAAGACAAGACAAAGACAAGACAAAGACAAGACAAAGACAAGACAAAGACAAAGACAAGACAAAGACAAGACAAAGACAAGACAAAGACAAGACAAAGACAAGACAAAGACAAGACAAAGACAAGACAAAGACAAGACAAAGACAAGACAAAGACAAGACAAAGACAAGACAAAGACAAGACAAAGACAAGACAAAGACAAGACAAAGACAAGACAAAGACAAGACAAAGACAAGACAAAGACAAGACAAAGACAAGACAAAGACAAGACAAAGACAAGACAAAGACAAGACAAAGACAAGACAAAGACAAGACAAAGACAAGACAAAGACAAGACAAAGACAAGACAAAGACAAGACAAAGACAAGACAAAGACAAGACAAAGACAAGACAAAGACAAGACAAAGACAAGACAAAGACAAGACAAAGACAAGACAAAGACAAGACAAAGACAAGACAAAGACAAGACAAAGACAAGACAAAGACAAGACAAAGACAAGACAAAGACAAGACAAAGACAAGACAAAGACAAGACAAAGACAAGACAAAGACAAGACAAAGACAAGACAAAGACAAGACAAAGACAAGACAAAGACAAGACAAAGACAAGACAAAGACAAGACAAAGACAAGACAAAGACAAGACAAAGACAAGACAAAGACAAGACAAAGACAAGACAAAGACAAGACAAAGACAAGACAAAGACAAGACAAAGACAAGACAAAGACAAGACAAAGACAAGACAAAGACAAGACAAAGACAAGACAAAGACAAGACAAAGACAAGACAAAGACAAGACAAAGACAAGACAAAGACAAGACAAAGACAAGACAAAGACAAGACAAAGACAAGACAAAGACAAGACAAAGACAAGACAAAGACAAGACAAAGACAAGACAAAGACAAGACAAAGACAAGACAAAGACAAGACAAAGACAAGACAAAGACAAGACAAAGACAAGACAAAGACAAGACAAAGACAAGACAAAGACAAGACAAAGACAAAGACAAGACAAAGACAAAGACAAGACAAAGACAAGACAAAGACAAGACAAAGACAAGACAAAGACAAGACAAAGACAAGACAAAGACAAGACAAAGACAAGACAAAGACAAGACAAAGACAAGACAAAGACATGACAAAGACAAGACAAAGACAAGACAAAGACAAGACAAAGACAAGACAAAGACAAGACAAAGACAAGACAAAGACAAGACAAAGACAAGACAAAGACAAGACAAAGACAAGACAAAGACAAGACAAAGACAAGACAAAGACAAGACAAAGACAAGACAAAGACAAGACAAAGACAAGACAAAGACAAGACAAAGACAAGACAAAGACAAGACAAAGACAAGACAAAGACAAGACAAAGACAAGACAAAGACAAGACAAAGACAAGACAAAGACAAGACAAAGACAAGACAAAGACAAGACAAAGACAAGACAAAGACAAGACAAAGACAAGACAAAGACAAGACAAAGACAAGACAAAGACAAGACAAAGACAAGACAAGACAAGACAAAGACAAGACAAAGACAAGACAAAGACAAGACAAAGACAAGATAAAGACAAGACAAAGACAAGACAAAGACAAGACAAAGACAAGACATAGACAAGACAAAGACAAAACAAAGACAAGACAAAGACAAGACAAAGACAAGACAAAGACAAGACAAAGACCGGACACAGACAAAATTTTATTGCCATGTGTTTTCAAGAAATTTGCATGATCACCAGTGGAAATTGGTGGGTTGGAAAAAAAATGGGAGGACGATCAAATTGATTTTTATAGAAAGAATCCTTGCGGAATGGTTCTGTTTCCCTATTCTGCATCCATCAGAAGAAGAAAATTTTATTGCCATGTGTTTTCAAGTAATTTCCATGATCAGTAGTGGAAATTGGTGGGTTGGATAAAAAATTGGGGGGATGATCAAATTGATTTTTATAGAAAGATATATTTTTGTTTACGAAACCTTGCAGAATCATTCCGTTTCCCTATTCTGCATCAAACAAAAATTTAAAAATGTATCGTCATCTGTTTTCAAGAAATTTCCATGATCAGTCGTGGAAAGTGGTAGATTGGGAAAATTGGGACGAAAATAAAATTGATTTTCATTGAAAAAATTGTTTTTGCTTAGGTAACCTTGCAGGATGTTTCTTTTTTCATATCCTGCATCCATCAGAAGAAGAAAATTCTATTGCCATGTGTTTTCAAGTAATTTCGATGGTCATTAGTGGAAATTGGTGGGTTGGAACAAAATTGGGAGGACGATCAAATTGATTTTTATAGAAAGACATATTTTTGTTTACGAAGCTTTGCAGGATGTTTCTTTTTCCCTATCCTGCATACATTAGAAGAAGAAAATTTTATCGCCATGTGTTTTCAAGTATTTTCAGTGATCAGTAGTGGAAATTGGTGGGTTGGAAAAAATGGGAGGACGATCAAATTGATTTTTATAGAAAAAATCCTTGCAGAATGATTCTGTATCCCTATCCTGCATCCATCAGAAGAAAAAATAAATTTTTGCCATGTGTTTTCAAGTAATTTCCTTGATCAGTAGTGGAAATTGGTGGGTTGGAAAAATTGAGAGGACAATAAAATTGATTTCAATTGAAACAATTGTTTTTGCTTAGGAAACCTTGCCGGATGATTTTGTTTGTCTATCCTATATCCATCAGAAGAAGAAAATTTTATTGCCATATGTTTTCAAGTAATTTCTGTGATCAGTAGGGGAAATTGGTGGGTTGGAAAAAATGGGAGGACGATCAAATTGATTTTTATAGAAAGAATCCTTGCAGAATGGTTCTGTTTCCCTATCCTGCATCTATCAGAAGAATAAAATCCTGTTCCAGAGCGCAGTAACCTTAAGACGGTATGCACAAGAAAGTGCTTCTTGTTTCAGAAGCACATGTAGTGGTTTTATGTTCAAGAGTGCCTCGAGAGCAGCAGTAGGTGTTGTAGAGAACGCACCAGTCATCGCCATCAAGACAATCCTCTGAAGATGGTTTAACTTTGATTGACAATCCATGACTTCTCCCTTCTGCCACCAAACAAGGCACCCGTATGCCAGTATAGGTCTAACAATTGTTGTGTAGATCCTCTGAATGTACTTGGGTTTGAGTCCCCAAGATTTGCCGATAGCCCGTCTACATTGGCCAAAGGCCATGCAAGCTTTCTTGATCCTGAAATCGATGTGAGCTGTCCAATTAAGTTTTGAGTCGAGAATTACCCCAACGTACTTAACTGGATCTTCGACAATAATTTCAGAGTCAAAAAACTTCAATGGACGAGCTCCGGTTGTAATCCTTCGTTGCGTGAAAAGCACCATTGAGGTTTTATTTGGATTAAC
Source organism: Topomyia yanbarensis (assembly GCF_030247195.1). NCBI lineage: Eukaryota > Metazoa > Arthropoda > Insecta > Diptera > Culicidae > Topomyia > Topomyia yanbarensis. Next base: position 271,581,776 of record NC_080671.1, read on the forward strand.
TGATAGTCCAACATGAAGACACCACCGCTCAACAACACACAAGGCTTGCTGCATCAAATCAAAAAGTGTGTTAATGCAAATACCGGTGATCATTATATGATAATCATCGGCGAAACCATACGTCGGAAACCCAAGTTCATTTAGTTTTCTCAACAAGCTATCGGCGACAAGGTTCCATGGAAGTGGTGACAGCACATCACCTTGAGGACATCCGCAGACACTCAGTTTCCTCATCTCTACTTGTCTTAACGATGAGCACAGATGTCGATGGCTAAGCATTGCGTGTATCCAGTTCGTGATATATGATCGTGAGTGAGCTCATTGCTTTGTCGCGATCAACGTGATAGTTCCTGGCAAAGAAGCTAGACACCGAATTCTCATTTGTCCAACGATGGCACGTTCTTATTTCGCCTCATCCGTTGCTTTTGCTAGCACGCTGCTTGACCCGTGTAACTTCGGACTGTCGCTAATACATTGTGTGTGTTTGTGTGAGTATGAGGTGGAAGACATGGCTGAACCGATATGGAAAAATTTTGTTTCAAACGAATTGTATAGCGCTCCCACAAGCTGCTGTTAATTTTTTTACTGCACGGACTTCCGCTTTCGGAGATACAGGTTGAAGAGTGCGATCCCACAGTAAATTTCCATATAAATAGGTACTGTAATGATTATTAAAATGGGTGCAACATTCTTTGTATTTGCGGGTCTAGATCTTTATTGACCAATGCCAAGTTCTTAAGTTTATGTAACACCTATTTTTCCGCAAACGCTTACTGATTTTTACAAACTTGGTTTCAAATGTAGGATACAATACAAGAAATTTCAAAAATCGAATTTGTATTTTACATGCCAAATGCCGAAAGCGAAATACATATAGGTACCAAGCGTAATAAGAATGTAGCAGACTTATTGAGCATATCCAGTTATGGAATCATAGCTTGGATATATGAGAAAGGAACGAATGCACCACTAGGTTGATTAAAAGAAGTTTTTCAAATTAGTTATAGCATATTGACCGGTTATTTTGTCATTAGAGCAATATTTGTTTAGAATCATCCCTGTTTTTGATACAAACGGCACTCTTCTTCTTGCACCAGCAGACCATGATGACCAGGCGGAGCCTCATACATCAGTAACCAGTTCCAATGGCTCGGTTTTTAGGTTCGACTTTGTGCTTTTTTGAGCTTATTTTCTACGGATCACGGACATACGATTGTTTCTTCCATCGCGTGGCAATTCGAGAAGAATTTTTTTTCAATAATTTCACAAGCAAGGTTTTGAAAATCCGCTTTCGATTCTACATTGGGAGAGCATTATTTTTGCAGTTGATGGCTTGACTCACAGTATATCTCAGACAGTATCTGAATATCTCTGAAGAGAACGTCTATGCAACAGCAAAGTGTTCCAATCATCACTATACCTGTACTCATCTCAAGTATTGTCCGACAAGGCATTAACTCGTTAGTCAATTGATGAGCATTTGTAGCACTGCCCGTTATGAGTGCAAAACAATTTCTACCACAATATGATACAACCTTTTTAAAATCATCAAAACGCGATGTAATATGTAGCAAATTTACCGAACAATAGACGTATTTCTTGTCTATGCTGTCAACAACCAGATTGACAGCAAAAATATCGTAAGTTGTTATCTCAAATATAAGACCTGTGCACTATACGCAAAAATGAATGCACTAGGTATTTCACAAGGAGTGGTCATGCAATTTTTTTTTAAATGCAATGAAAACGGGGTTTGCTAAATTTTCAACATAATAGCATCCTTCATGAAAATACAGTCCACAACAACTAGAAGCTATCGAAAATCAGATCTTCATAAAAATCAATCAGCAGTACTGTAACAACATTCTACATACGCTGATTGATTTTTATAAAGATCTGACATACGGTGTGGAAAAACACTGCTTTTTTCGTTTGCGAATTTTGCGCTTTCTCTGTGCAACCTTAATTAGGGGCATGGCTACTTTTTAAACCACACCCTTTGCGAAGAAACAATCATCCATTATGTGACTATGTTTTAATTGCCGCAAGGTTCTACTGTATCGATTTTGTTGGCTATTTTCGGCAAATTTAAGGCTAAGAGAGACGAAAGCATGGACATGATCGAAAGGAAATGTGAAAAACCTTTGCCTTCTGCTAAGTAGGAGTTGGGCGTTGTACCCAAGTCTACCACATGGTCATTGATAGAACATAACTCATCATCATGCTTTACCGCCAACACCGGCGTTTTAATAAGATTATAACGCCAAACTCCTACTTAGCAAAAATCAAAGGATTCTACACATTTCCTTTCGATCATGTCCATATGAGCCTGCTTAGTCCTAGTTATACGTTCTGATTAACTCTAGAATACCTATCCGTCTCTCAATTTCATTGCTTTCGTTTCTCTTAGTCTCAAATTTGCCGAAAATAGCCAACAAAATCGTACAATCATCCATTATGTTAGAGCTTCGGTTGACACAGCGATGGGAAGGTCAATTATGCTCCGTTTACTGACTTATTTTAGTCTTTCCAGCCTTTTGGTTTTCAGCTAGAGGTTAACTTGGGACTCCTATTTCTGCTGCCTTCCACGACGTGAGAGCAGGACTCCAGCGTCACGGCATCCAGGCTGATTTAGTCCAGAGAGAGATAATAGACTGTTATCTACCTCCTAATGGACCACAACCGAGAAAGTTTGTACTACTTGTATTGTATATGACACTAGATCGTTTGGGATGTGAAGTTTCCCAACAAACTTTTTAAATGTTTTTGGACAAAAAACTAACAACAAGTAATTTCGACATTTCTGTCGAAAGTTCAATTTAATTGAATGCTTGTTAGTGTTTTAAAAACCCCAAAACAACATGTACGTAATTGTAAATGCCCTAGTCTGGCGGTTCAATGGCTAAAGCCTTAGATGACCTTAGAAGTCACACGGCGTATGCTTGAGCCCCACCCAGAAGGAACTCTTAGTGATAAGTAGGGTCGCAATACTAACCCTGCAATCGCACTGTAAAATAATGTTAGTACCAAGGTATTGTTTTTGATAGTGAATTATTGAAACTCAACGATAAAGTTGTAATGGACTGTTCATGACACACAACTTGTTCTATGCAGTATGAAAATATTTAGATCAAAATACTATTCTACCGTACAACTAATCTTACTAATTTCAAAGATCTTTCTTGGTCGGTGTCCATACTTACTGATCGGTGTCCAACTGCACATACTGGCTCATAGTACCAGTACATTACTTGCGGTACAAATCAGTTTCGTTAACATTTTGTCTATATAATATGATAATAAGATGGTAATAATATATACCCTGATCAGAAGGAAAGAAAATAGGAAAATCGCTGGTTCCAATAGCTAGTCCTTTCTGTCGAGTCTCGACCTAGATAGACGCTTTGTGTTAGTAGAAGTAGTTCTTCAGCTCTAAACGTTGGGATTTCACTTAGATATCCGTTGAAATAACTGTTCAAGTTACGTACCGAAATTTGGCACTAGATTTTTTTTACGATTTTGAATATAACCATATTTCGCATAGTTCAAAAAACCAAACCTCATATTCGTGGATTCAATACTTTTTGGTCTATCAACTATTACTTGAAAGGAATCGTTATGTTAAAAAACGTGGTATTTTGAAAACCGTGCAAAAATTTGGGCAAAAAATACCTATGAAAAACAGACAACACGCTATAGGATTTTAGGAAAAATCCGCTCATGTGCCAGAGGTGAATAATCATTAGATTGATTTGAGCAAACTGATTGCTAGCATATATACATAGCATAAAGTCATAAAGCTCAAAAGAAATATAGTACGTAGTTTTCGAAACGAAATCATTCTTTTATCATGATTTATTATAAGGGTGCAATATTTTGGCGCTTCTTGTAGCTAGTATGAGCAATTTTTTTTTTATAAATTTATAGTATCAATTGGAAAGAAATCGGCAATCGAAGCTTTTTAGTAGATTTCTCCACAAACGAAGCTTTATCTGTGAGTTCTAAAACAGTGCTACGAAAATTCAAAATCAGCTACCTATTTCTGCCTGCATTTACTGAAACCGACATTCAGATTCAACGCCTCCCTCATTCATTCACTTTCCAACTGATTGAAATTTCATGCAGAATCGAACGCTTGAGTGCAGAGGAAATATAAATTCATTCACCAACCAAAGCATTCATTTGTTATTATGTCGACAGTTTGAAGGCAGAAGTTACCATCTTCTACATTTTAGAGCATAAGTGAACTGCGTAATCTATATCTGGTGCACTTTTGCTCAATAATCCCTCTCAGAGCTAGCATAGAAATAAAATTCACTTTGCTTCTGAAATCGAACATGTCCGTACCTGAAAGCGCTGCGTCGGGAGAACGAATGACGATGGAAACGAATAAAAAAATTCATTCATCGCAGCGGGCATGAATTGAATTTCGTTTTCTTTCAAGTTCATGCAGCGATATCAATTTTTTTGAGCTCTGTTCTAAAATACAAACAGGGCAACTATCAATGATGCAACGCAAAAATTTCATTTCATTTACTCCCTCCCTCTTCTCAGGGTTATTGGTTATTTCCTTGGTAAATAAGTCACGAATAAAATGTCCAATGTTTTTTTCTTCGGTAGAAATATATTTGGTATGTTTCAGGTTACTTTTTTACACCATATTTCACAAAATGTTGAAATTTTTCATTGTCCCTCCCTCAATACAAGTGTGACATGATTTATAATTAGCCCCTACACCAAGCTTTCGGGTAGTACTAATTTAGCACAAACCCTGTGCTTTTCTACTGCGCAGAACAAGCGACGATATAATGCGTACGACGGGAAAATTGAAAAACGGTGTTATGAAGTTTTTCAAATGAAGTTTTACTTGCTACCATTAGTTTCCTCGGATTCTTACGAATCCATTGGTATACTATACTTGGGTAGTTTTATGGGAAAAGCGAGAGAAAAAGCAGGTTGAAGAAATCATTCATTTCATTCGCGTGCACGCATACATTCATATGAGTATCGTATATGCGTATTATATTGATATCCTCAATTCTGCAGATAAGAAGAAAAAGAAGCCCGACGGGGGCCTTAAAATGAACGGAATTTTATTAATAGAAAATGCAAAAGTTGATTTTTCATAAACATTACATTCTGAGGAGTCTTTTAGAGTTAAATTTCGTGTGAATAAAAATAACATTTTATTATATACTGTTACACAAATGAACAATTTTCCAACACTATTTTTTAAAAATATAAAAATTTTACCACATTTACCGCATTACCGCGCGGTGCGGTTCGGTAAATAAAGTGCGGTTGCGGTAATCGGTGCGGTTTTATCATTTTTTTGCGGTTGCGGTGCGGACAATCCATTTACCGCCCACATCCGCACCGCGACGAACCCTAGTTTTGAGAATGTTTTTATACCTATGATCCATACTTTGAGTCATAATTCATTTTCAGATAAATCGAGCTGGGATTTATCCTTAAGTTGAAAAGTTTTTAAAGCGATTGTTTTTTTTTGTTTGAGAGGTCCTCAAAAACCTGAGCATTCTACTCACTCCACATTCTGCAATTCTGCTTTTTCGCGCTATTGCAACAAATTCGTGGCGCATAACCACTTTTTAATTTCTTACTCATGAGCTGGAAGAAAAGAAAATGCTGACGAAAATAGGCACACAAATTATTTTTTATTTTTATGATGTTTTATGTCGACTTGAAGTTATTAGTTTTTTAAAACCATACGTTACTTAACTCGTTGAATTATGCAATTCTCCATGTGATGTAAATTGAAGGGATTAAATTATTTAATCAGATCAAAATTTAAAATGAATCAGCTTAGTTCTCCGTTCGCAATGAATTAAGCTTTTTTGAGTTAATTTTTCAATTAAGGGTGCTTTTTTCTCATTTGAAACAAAAATTGCCATCTTTCACGAAAAATTCTGCTACAAAAAGCTTCATCACCGAGCCGCTTGTCGATATTTTTGCATGAAAAAATTACGGAATGTTATTGAAATTATGCATTATTCTACACAAAAGTTTTGGTCAATTCGTTTCACCCAAAGTTCTAAAAACATTCACCAAAAAAGTGATCTTTTTTCTTACGCTCCTTAAATGCATTTTAAGCAAAATACTATAAGCGTGCCCGTTGTGCTCAGCCATAAACTTTCGAGCCATAAACAGGTAGTAAATACCTTGGACTCATTTTTTGAACAGAATGTCATTTTCATCACTTTGCTTCTTCACGTCACTCGCCTTTAGCGCATGTAGTGTGAACAGGTTTATATTGTGGTAGCAATTCACGGCTAAAACCTGGTAAACCGGGCCAGCTAGCGGCCGGGTTAAAGAATTTTCTTCACACTCCTAGATTCTTCCTAGAATTGCCACTTCGATTTTAAATAGAACGGTTTAATTGGTAGCGGGATTGTATGTAGCCAGTGAAGATCCTACGGACCGAAAGTGACACGTACGACCATTTCCAGCACCCATGCTAGTGGGGGTAGTTTTTGGGATATTGTAGGGGGAAACACCCATCATTTTTTCGGACCATAGGTGTTTCTGTGGGTTTTCTATTTGCTCGGGCATGCGATGGTGTTTTTGTGGATTTTCCATTTACTCGGGCTACCTGCCGTTCCAAAACTACCGTACACCGGGGTGACATTGATCACTTTTCGAAGTAATCATTGCATATTTTTAGACGCAATGCATTTTTTCAAGTTTAATATTTTTAAACCATGTACTGATGTAAGGAGAATAAGATTGGATGGTTTTACCTAAAATTGTCCTCTTACAGCTATTTTTCCAAAAATGATTTCAAGTTGATGTCCGTTATCGTATTCCGGGGTGACTTTGATAACCTGCATGTTCACCCACATTAAGTTCTTGATGTCAATGTTTTTCATTCAAATGTTTGTTTAAAATAATTCTGGAAAGATACTCATTGTTAAATAGATGTTAATTGGTATTATACAAAGTATTCAATGTACTGTAAAATTCGATTAACCAAAATTCGTATAATTTGTGTCCAACTAGAATAAAAGATTCTGAAAAACTTTAAAACTGCTAAATTGTTTTATTTCAGTGCTTTATCAATGTACAAAATGTTTCATCCATTTTAACACGTTGGAATATTGAACAATAAAAAAAAGTTGCGAGTTTTAGCTTAAAAAAAATTGAAACAATTGCCAACTAGTTTCACAAAAAATTGTATTTAAAATAAAAAAACTCTTAAAAGTAAATTTGGTACATCCCACTCTAAAGGAAAATAAAATCTCGCTTGTAATTTATTACTCTTGCTCAAATCTGAGATTTATATGTTTTATAAAAAATAGACACTTTATTAAGCTTCGTAAAAATAAAGTAAAGTCAAATTTCGTTTTTTTTGTTGTTTTTGTACCCAAAAACCGAAAAAAATACTCAAAAAGTATAACAAACCAGTATTTCATAAGTTTAGAGTAAAAATCATTTCAAACTAAAATGATTCGGTAGACTATTCTGGTTTAATAAGCGATCTACGAAAAAAGTTTCGAGTGATCAAAGTCACCCCGGTTTAGGGTACTCAACCGATTTATTTCAAGTTTTGCATACACATTCTATGTAAAAAATACCTAACCCATGCGTTGAGTTTTTGAGTTAATTTTTCAATTAAGCGTGCTTTTTTCTCATTTGAAATAAAAATTGCCATCTTTCACGAAAAATTCTGCTACAAAAAACTTCATCACCGAGTCGCTTGTCGATATTTTTTGCATGAAAAAATTACGGAATGTTATTATACTACACAAAAGTTTTGGTCAATTCGTTTCACCCAAAGTTCTAAAAACATTCACCAAAAAAGTGACCTTTTTTTTTCTTACGCCCCTTAAATGCATTTTAAGCAAAATACTATAAGCGTGCCCCTTGTGCTCAGCCATAAGCTTTCGAGCCATAAACAGGTAGTAAATACCTTGGACTCATCTTTTTAACAGAATGTCATTTTCATCACTTTGCTTCTTCACGTTACTCGCCTTTAGCGCATATAGTGTTAACAGGTTTATATTGTGGTAGCAATTCACAGCTAAAACCTGGTAACCGGGCCAGCTAGCGGCCGGGCTGAAGAATTTTCTTCACACTCTTAGATTCTTCCTAGAATTGCCACTTCGATTTTAAATAGAACGGTTTAATTGGTAGCGGGATTGTATGTAGCCGGTGAAGATCCTACGGACCGAAAGTGACACGTACGACCGCACTGCGTATTCGACACAAACTGAACTAATTAAATAATGAAACGATCGCTTTGGATTCCCTACCGTTGGGTAGGGAAACCCTAGGCCTATCATATAAACCAAAAAAATTAGAGCGGCCTATTGGATTTTGCAGCCATTTATAATTTAATTTTAAAATGTCATTTTTGAAGAAGTTCATACCAACCGATCAAAAAAAAAATAACATCATTAAAAAGCTGAGATCTTTCCTATTTGATATGCTAGAAGCATTTGGTTGGGAATCTAGCTCCAATAAACCGTAGCTCAAGGTGTCTTTGTCGAACAACTTTGTTGGAGCAACCCTAGCATATAAGATTTATATTTCTAATTGTGTACTAAACTTGAGGAAATGTATCGATCTCGCTTTCCCCTTTGGATCGGTTTCATTCGATCTACTTCCTGATCACTAGCACTCGGCTAGCGAGAGAACTAAAATTTTCTAGCCAAAACATGACTCGTATTACTTACTATAAATCTTCCGAACATACTATTGACCTAAACCTAACCATTATTTCACAAAAATGTTTTGTTTGTGCGAATCAAGTACTGATCCACAACTATGCGCTGCTAGGCCCCATGCAAAACTGACTCAGACATCACTTCGTTAAAAGTTTAATAACTTCTTTTACCAAAGCCGGATTGACTAACAGTCTTCCGCAAAGTTGTAGGCAATTAAATTATTTTTCTTATTTTCACTTACAGTGATAATACGATGCATATAGTGTCACCTATCGGCGAAAATGCGAGTTAGTGGGGTTTCTCCATGTAAATTGTCGAAAAATCACATACAAACTTCAGGCACGTTGGTCCGGTAGCTAGACTTGTCCGATTTGCTTCAAATTTGGAGCAAGTACTCCTGGTGGGACTAGGAATCGACTCAGGGGTGGGCCGATTGAGTTTTCAAAAATTCGTTATTTTTCTGGGCACTCTAGTGCACACTATCTTTTTCAATAGTGGCAAAATCGATTTAATGAATAAACTCAGTTAGTTTTACACAAAACGTGTAGTGTTCATCGATTCACATTCCGAACGGTCTCAGTATCCGCCGCGACAACATTTTTGGTCCTGATCGAGCCGGATCAACCGTTAGTGAACCGAAAAAACGGTGTACATTTCGGACTAGTTTCGCGGTCAAGTGAAATCGAACAAACACGTGTCATCACATGTGGTGTCGTTGAGACTTGAGTGATATATTAAAATTTCTGCCTCAGAGCAGCCCATAAAAAGTGCGCGAAAGATCGTAAGTTAAAAACTGCGGTCTCGTTTGTGTCGTCGGAGAGCTTTTGCAGTGCCACCGTCGCCGTTTCAACGTAGTCAATACGATGCGAGGCAGACCGCGTGGCTTGGCTTGGGTCTGCATTGTGGCACTGAACAAAAGGACATTGAACAAAAGTACCGAGGTGACGCTACGCCGGCGTGAGTACTTTAGAAGCTGAATGTAAGTGCCGCATGCAAGAGATATTTTGAGGAAATAGGGTGATCTAAGCGGTGATTCATTTATTGTTTAGATATCTGGGTTTAAATCGATTGGTGTGGTTTATATTGAGCGTAGGTGAGGTACGCCTTCTCATCGGATAATAATTTTGTGGAAATGACGTCAAACCATGACCAATCTGAAAAGCTTTGCAGCAAATTTCGATGCCGAACGGGACAGTGGACAACTCGAGGGATGGAAGCAACGAATTGCAAATTTATACCACAATTTTCAGTCTAATCGGTTGAAAATTGAATCGGCACTGGATGAGACCGGTGAACCAAAGACAGATGAAAAGGGGAGCAAGATTTCAGAGGAAGCTAATAGTGCGATTCGGCGAGCGTTTGAACAAGATTATGTTATGGTTTACAGTTTTCGCACCAGTATACTGTGTAAGTCTGAAGCGAATGTACAGATGATGCTGCCATCCCCTTCTAGAGATAGCGTTAACGTCCCAGATCACTCCCTATCTCGTATAAAACTACCAGAAGTTAGGCTTCCAACCTTTGATGGATCCATTTCAGAGTGGATAACATTTCGTTATACATTTAAATCTCTCATAGACTCGAATCCCCAGCTTTCGCCAATCGATAAATTGTCGTACCTCGTTGCTTCCTTGTCAAAGGATGCCAGAAATGTAATTGAATCGATCGAGCATACCGCCGCCAATTATACTGTTGCATGGCATCTGTTAGAAAGGCGTTTTGGCAATAAAAAACTGGTGGTAAAAACGTATATTGACAGTCTATTCTCAATTGATCCAATGAAAAGGGAGTCGTATGAGTCACTGATGCAATTGGTCGACGATTTTGAGCGGAACCTGTGCATGATCGAAAAGATGAACATACCAATCGACGGTTGGAGCATATTGCTGGCGCACATGGTTTGCAGTAGGCTTGATCCTTCCACTCTGAAACAATGGGAAATCCATCACAAATCAACTGATGTACCCACGTACCATGATGTTATCGCATTTCTTCGTACTCATCTTACGGTGCTCCAATCGTTGACGCCGTTCAAAGCTCGTTCGTTTGATTATGTGAAATCGGAAACGGTCCGGTCGCAGAAGTCTAAAGTAAATACAGTCCATACAGCTACCAACTCATCGCCCGGTACGTGTCAATTTTGCTCAAAATACGCACATTCTCCGTTCAAATGTGACGTGTTCCAAACACTCTCCGTGGCGCTGCGCTTCGAGCAAGTAAAAAAGCTAAACCTCTGCCTCAATTGTTTTTCCTCTTCCCACCTACTAAGGAATTGCTCAGCCGGTGCATGCAGAGTATGCAACCAGAAGCACCATACAATGCTACACCAATCACCGACCGATCGCTCGTTCACCCAATCGAAATCGCCTATACCTATCGCTCCTAGTTCGCAACCCCCGAAATCGTCAAAGGACAATCAACCTAACTCGTTAAACCAACCCTCAACTTCTCGATCCTCGCCACCAGCAGAATCCCAAACGCCAACAGCCACTGCCTCTAGCCTTGTTTCCATCACTCTCGTCGGAAGTTCCTACAATGTTCCTGCTACTGTACTGCTGCAAACAGCCATTGTAAAGGTCTTCAATTCATATGGAAACGCACAGTGGGCCAGAGCGCTCTTGGATCCTGCTTCTCAGTTGAACTTAATAACGGAAAATCTCGTACAGAAATGCCAGTTGCTTCGCTACTCCAATCGTCAAGAAATTGGTAGTGTAGGCAACTCTATCGTCGTATCGTACCATGCGGTTACCATTCGTATTGGATCTCGGTGTTCGCATTTCCTCGCAGACGCACAGTGTCATATTCTTAAGAAAATCACACGACAACTTCCAATTCGGTGTGTCGATACTTCCCCATGGCATATTCCATCTAATATTGTCTTAGCAGACCCAAAATTCCATGAACCTGAACCCATCGATTTACTTATCGGGATGGAGTTGTATTATGACCTGTTGCTCGAATGTTTACTTAAACTGGGCCCAGAAAAACCAATTTTGCAAGGAACTGTTTTCGGCTGGTGGCTTCCGGAAAGGTCGGTTCCAGTCAACTCTTAAACTGACACATGTCACCAGCACACAGTCTCTCGATGAACAACTATTTCGCTTTTGGGAAATAGAATCATGTTGGACTACCAGTACCCAATCCTTAGAAGAAACCGCTTGTGAAAACCACTTTGCCGCAAGTGTATTTCGAGATCAGACCGGTCGCTTTGTTGTCACCCTTCCCAAACGAGATGAAATTCTAAATCAACTTGGAAATTCGAAGGAGATTGCTACTCACAGATTTCGCGCTTTCGAACGCCGTTTTGATGCTAATCCTCACCTGAAGGAAGCTTACACGGTTTTTATTGACGAATACCATCAACTTAACCACATGCGGGAGATCTCAGACAGTGAAGCTTCCTTGCCTATAGCCACACCATGGCGTCGAAAAGGCAGAAAGTACAACAACGAAACTGCGAGTTGTTTTCGACGCCTCATGCCGCACTGATACCGGAATCTCATTGAAGCAGGCTCTCATGGTGGGCCCAGTCATCCAAGATGATCTGTTGTCGATTATTTTACGCTTCCGGTTGCATCGATATATCATTATCTCCGACATCGAAAAGATATCGCCAAATACGTGTGCACTCGTCGGATTACCCACTGCAACGTATTCTTTGGCGCTGCTCATCGTCTCAGCTCCTTCGTACTTTCGAAATTACGACTTATGGCACGGCCTCTGCTTCTTACTTGGCAACCAAGTGCCTTCAACGGCTGTCGGAGGATGGATCGAATGATTTCCCTCTTGCTTCTTTAGTGTTGCTTTTATATGGACGATATACAGACCGGGGTTAACGATGAAGCTGAAGGGAGGGAACTGTGTCGACAACTGTTGCAGTTGCTCCAATCTGCCGGTTTGAGCCTGCGTAAATGGTCTTCGAATTCCTCGACTATTCTTTCGGAAATCCCACCCGAACTTCGTGACGAACGAAGTACTCTAGCTCTTGACTCGCCCATCACTCAAATCAAAACTTTGGGCTTGCATTGGCAGCCGTCCGACGATGTGTTTCGTTATTCCGTGCCCAAATGGTCTCAGGAGGGACTGATTTCTCGCCGTATTGTACTGTCCGACACAGCACGGCTCTACGATCCTCTAGGGCTTATTGGTCCGGTTGTAGTGATCGCCAAACTTTTCGTACAAACCCTCTGGCGAACTTCTAAGAACTGGGACGATCCGCTAGACGAGACCCAGCAGCAGTATTGGTTGGAGTTCCGTAGCAGCTTAGATAAATTAGCTACAGTCGTTATTCCGAGATGGGTTGCGTTCGCTTTCGCTCCAGTCTCAGTAGAGATGCACGGCTTTTTTATTTATTTTATTTTTTTATTATTATATTTTTTAAAGCACTACGTAGCAATCTTCGTGTGCTTTATCACAAAGGCAGTTCATATAGAGCTTGTCTACGACCTCTCCACTGCGTCGTTCATAGCAGCGTTGCATCGGTTCATCGCTCGCAGAGGGAAGCCAAATGAATTAGAGTGCGACAACGCCAAAAACTTCGTGGGAACTTCAAGAGAACTGGGAGAGCTCGCCAAGCAGTTCCGTTCACAGCAGCATCAAGATGAAGTAATCAACCGCTGGGCAGAAAACGGAATATCTTTCAAATTCATCTCGCCACGCAGCCCAATGTTCGGTGACCTTTGGGAGGCGGTGGTAAAATCGTTCAAACAGCACTTCCGTCGTACCGTTGGAAACTCTGTACTATCACAGGATCAGTTCGTGACACTTCTGGCTCGCATCGAAGCTTGTTTAAACTCACGGCCTCTCACACCACTCACAGCTGATCCAAATGACCTGGAGGTATTAACACCGGGTCACTTTCTCGTATTTCGTCCACTGACATGCTTTCCCGAACCTGACCTCTCCGGTGTCCCGAAAGGTCGACTTAGCCGTTGGCAAGAAAATCAACAACTCCTTCGGCGACTCTGGAAGCAGTGGACAAAAGACTATCTTTCTGGACTCCACCCCCGAACTAAGTGGACGCGCATTAGAGATACAATCTCCATCGGCACGATGGTTCTTCTAAAGGAGGATAACCTCCCGCCTCTAAAATGGAAGTACGGTAGAATCACCAACATCATTCGTGGAGACGACGACAACATCCGCGTAGTCGACGTACGGACAATAGATGGAGAATATCGGCGCGCAATCTCGAAAATATTCGTCCTTCCTACTCGTCAACCCACAACCATGTCAGCTGGCGCTGCCAGTATCAACCCAGATGACCTCTAAGCTCTTCCATCCAGTGGCCTCCGCCACTGTAAGTATTGTTTATTAAAGAACCCGCAAAAAACTTATAGAATGTTCCTCCTCCGGCATGTACTGCGCTTCGATGGCTACTCCGACTCCGTCAACCATGAGTAAGCCCAACCCTGATGATGTAGAAGGACGACTCGATCACTGTGGATGCTGGCCGGCCCGAAGGACGATCACAAAGACGTCACTATCCGAAATAGACAAATCATCCGCTTGTCAACTTGTCACCAACAAACATCTTCGTGACGTCACCAATCTCAACGAGACATCGACCGGATCAATTCGTCGTAATTGTTGACTTACGGTGAAAGGATGCCGCAGAATGAACAGATCGTAGGACATCGCCAATTTAAACGAGAACATTAGACGACGAATCGTCGCTCCTTCTTCAGAGAACGCCATCCATCATCATCTATCATTCGTTGCAGTCTGGTTAGTTGAAAGAACCAATCTTTCAACAGGGGCCGGCATGTTGGAGCAACCCTAGCATATAAGGTTTATATTTCTCATTTGTGTACTAAACTTGAGGCAATGTATCGATCTCGCTTTCCCCTTTGGATCGGTTTCATTCGATCTACTTCCTTATCACTAGCACTCGGCTAGCGAGAGAAATATATCCGAAGATCGGAAAGGCCTTTATTATTAATTTCCTTTTGAACTGAATTCCCATATAAATTGTTATATGCAAACCAGATAAGTTAGTTGGAATAAAATTCTCGAGTAGAGCACACTATCTTTTTCAATAGCGGCAAAATCGATTTAGTGAATAAACTCATTAGTTTTACACAAAACGTGTCGTGTTCATCGATTCACATTCCGAACGGTCTCAGTATCCGCCGCGACAACAAACTTTATTCAAAAAAATTCGGCATGTGTAAAACTTCGGGATATGAAAGAATGGAACGGAACGAGCCATTCTAATGCCCATGGTCCTCGTCCTTGGAAGCTATGGTTATTGTATGGGATATTTCATGGGTGGATCCCGTTTCCAGCACCCATGCTAGTGGGGGTAGTTTTTGGGATCATTTTTTGGACCATCGGTGTTCCTGTGGGTTTTCCATTTGCTCGGGCATGCGATGGTGCTTCTGTGGATTTTCCATTTACTCGGGCTACCTGCCATTCCAAAACTACTCAACCGATTTATTTCAAATTTTGCATACACATTCTATATAAAAAAAACCTAACCCATACGTTGAGTTTTTGAGTTAATTTTTCAATTAAGGGTGCTTTTTTCTCATTTGAAATAAAAATTGCCATCTTTCACGAAAAATTCTGCTACAAAAAGCTTCATCACCGAGTCGCTTGTCGATATTTTTACATGAAAAAATTACGGAATGTTATTGAAATTATGCATTATATTACACAAAAGTTTTGGTCAATTCGTTTCACCCAAAGTTCTAAAAACATTCATCAAAAAAGTGATCTTTTTTCTTATGCTCCTTAAATGTATTTTAAGCAAAATACTATAAGCGTGCCCCTTGGATTCAGCCATAAGCTTTCGAGCCATAAACAGGTAGTATATACCTTAGACTCATCTTGTTTGACAGAATGTCATTTTCATCACTTTGCTTCTTCACGTCACTCGCTTTAGCGCATATAGTGTGAACAGGTTTATATTGTGGTAGCAATTCACGACTAAAACCTGGTAAACCGGGCCAGCTAGCGGCCGGGTTAAATAATTTTCTTCACACTCCTAGATTCTTCCTAGAATTGCGACTTCGATTTTAAATAGAACGGTTTAATTGTTAACGGGATTATATGTAGCCGGTAAAGATACTACGGACCGAAAGTGACACGTACGACCGCACTGCGTATTAGACACAAACTGAACTAATTAAATAATGAAGCGATCGCTTTGGATAATTATACCGTTGGGTAGGGAACCCCTAGGCCTATCATTTAAACCAAAAAAAAAAATAGAACGGCGTATTGGATTTTGCAGCTATTTATAATTTAATTTTAAAATGTCATTTTTGAAGGAGTTCATACCAACCGATCAAGAAAAAAATGACATCATTAAAAAGCTGAGATCTTTCCTATTTGATATGCTAGAAGCATTTGGTTGGGAATCTAGCTCCAATAAACCGTAGCTCACGTTGTCTTTGTCGAACAACTTTATTCAAAAAATTCGGCATCTGTAAAACTTCGGGATATGAAAGAACGGACTTTTCTCTTTCATGTGAGAGTAAAATTAAAATATTCTGTCGGAGGATCTAGAACAACTTTTGATTTTAAAGTTTTTTGATTGAAAACTTAAGTTTTTTATTGAAATTAATTCGCATTTTCTAATTCTGATTGGTACTATAGACATTAAAAAAAATACTAAAAGTGAGAATCTGATGAACAATCTCATTGTCTACAACTTCGTAGAAAGCTATAAATCGATGTAAAATCACCCGAGAAAGCTATTAAAATTTTATCAGTTTTTAGGTGTGCCCGGGATTAAGAAGTCGATAAACAAGGACTTACAAGAAAATGTTGGGTTTAAATGAACAGTAAATTCAGATAAATTTCAATGTTTACAAAGTCCCATTCTCAGCAGAAAAAATATATTTTCAGATTCTTCCGGTTCTTGGGCGAAAATGATACTTTATGAACAAGGAGGTGTGGAAAGGTGTTGACCAAATTTATTCGATAATCTTATACCTTTTCATGATTTTGATTAATGTAGTAACGGATTTTATCATGCCTTTTTCATTTCTTTTCTCACTCTAGGAGATAGCTAATGTAAACTAGAATGACCCTTCTTCCTGATCCTATCCTTCCTAGTAAAATACAATTGGCTTAGATTCAAAGCTTTATATTTGAATGAACTAAAGTAGACAGTTCGAGTAATTGAAATGAACGACGGATTTTATTGCAACTTTTGGTTGAGAATCCTATTTGTTCTTATCAACATTAAAAGAAAGATGATTGAAAGAGAAAAAAGCTCTTTGAGTTTTGAATCCATGTTTGTTATCTTTTGGGGTAGATTCATGTCATCAGAATTTATTGATGCAGAGGTTTGCTTGTCCTCAAATTTTATTTCTAAATCGAACAAACTTCACATAATCTTAGAAAAAAGAACAAAATCAAGTTTCATAATTTCCTTTAAGGAGAAATTCCGGAGTCGTTACTCGTTGAACACGGACCACAACAGAAAACGAATAAGAAAATATAAGGCTGGACAATACATTCAGTAAATTCTCAAAGTACTACAAGTCTGTTTATTGAAGATTTCGCTCATTAACAGCAACACGTCTTTCGGGTAAAGGTGATACTTTCTATAGCTACTTTTATATTGAGATCGCTATCTTCGTACAATAGACAAAACCTTTATTTCTCATTTACTATTGCGATTTCTGTTCAATGTAGGGGAACATGGGGAGACTTGACCAGGTTTTCAGCTAAAACTGCATTAATCTCTAAAAAAGTCTTCAATCCCTCAAAAGTCATTGAGATATAATGTGCAAAGCTATTGTGCGTCTTCATGATTTTTTGCAGAATTTTTAATTTCATTTTTGAAAAGCTACAAAAGTTTTTCTTTTCATTTTTTTTGGTCAAGTCTCCCCACTGCGGGGAGACTTGACCAAGGCGTGGGGAGACTTGACCAAGAGAATTTTGAAAAATCATGACAAAAAATAATGACATAAAATATACTGTAATTATTTTTTTCCATATTGTCGAGGTCCTTAGGTAGCAGCAGCGATGCCAACCTTCCAGTTTAATCTGGATTCTTCCAGTTTTTTTATAACATCCAGTCAAACAGACAATCGGAAAAATCTTCCAGTTTTTTTTTAAATTTGAGCCAGTTTTATCCAGTTTTTTTAAATATCCATTAGCTATTTATATTATCACCAATTGTAACTTGATTCATAGAATTTTCAAGCAAGCCATGGGATGATGCCGAGTGCCCCAGAATAAGATTTTAATCCACCGTAACCTGAACTCTTTTTATACCACCTGTGAGTCAAACGGTTCGGCAATGTACATTTTGATTCGATTTCAATTAAAAACTCAAACATAAACGTGGCAGTACATTGTGTCAAATATTTTGATGAACATTTGTTGAATTCTCAGCTAGTTGCATAGTGGTATCTAAAGAAAGGTTTAAGCGCATCCTAAAGTTTAGCAGATGGTCTTAAAGTTAGGATTTTGTGGATGTGGATTGATACCTTCAAAACAGTAAAATTTGACTAATTTTTACAATTACATTCAAATTCGAATGCTTTAATATTTTTTTTAATTTGGACAATATCAAAAAACTGACTCAAATTTTCAGTAAAAGGTATGGAACATACGTGTTTACTTAAAATTACGTTCATTGAATCGTTGACTTAAACATTACAAGGGTAAAGTAGGTTTTTTCGAGCATCCAGTTTTTCAGTTTTTTTTTCCAAGAAAGGTTCCAGTTTTTTTGAAAAATGTTGGCAACGATGGGTAGCAGTAAAAAATATAAAACGGTTGCATTCGATAAATTTAGATTTTTTAATGCATTTCTTTTTAAGGATTAACTGTACTGCTTGTATTGCGTGTTCACACGTCACGAAATCAGTCCTACTGTTGCTAACGTTTGGGGCCGTTCATAAACCACGTAGACTCATAGGGGGGACGGGGGGGTCTAGCAAAAGTCTATGTTTGTCTACGAGAGGGGAGGGGGGGTCTTTGAAAAAATCTACGTGGACTTTTATTTTTTGTTATTCTTGTATTACTAATTATAAATAGGATTTAAAGAGAGTTGTATTCAAAATATCGGTCTATTCAGCTAGGTGTATTTATGCAGACACTTCAAAGCTAGTTCACTGTTGAGGTAACTACTCGTTAAGCGACCGCTCAACCCAGAACCCACGATTTTTTTTGTTTCTTGCGTATATTTTGACATAGTTTTGATCTAGGAATAATACAAAATGACAGTTCTAAAGGCGATCGCTCAAAATACCTCTCGACGGAAGATTTTGACTGTGAAATCATCTGAGACACCACTAGTTAGCAGACATGCATGGACCATTAATTGCATGAACCATAAAAAGTTCAAAAATGGTCAAAGTTAAGCATTAAAACCATCATTGTAACAACAAAACACCCGATTTTTAACAATAAGTGGATAATTTTTTTTACTTTTTATAAATTGATTTCGGTGGTTAAAGCAGTAGTGTAGTTAAACTTCTACAACAAAGTGTTTAGTCGAGTTAATCAGTTTCTCTTGCAATCATTTACACTGATTTCAAAATCTTTAAACACCCGTTAAATTTTATGTCTTGACCCTACGGAACTCCGTGCAAACCGGAGTTAAGCTTTGATATTCTGCAATAATACTTTCAGATGACATGGCTATTAATTACAAAAATAAATATTTTTGGGAAGATTTGAAAAGTTTCGTTCCCTTATTCAAATAAGACAATTTAGATTACCTTATTATCTTAGAAATATTGAAATTTGTTCACGAAAAGTGAAATTTGTGTACATGTTTGGTTTAATATTTTAGTCTAGATGATAGTACACATCGACAGTATTATTTTGTAATTGTTTCTTATATTTTAACAATTTTGAATGTACCCGTAAGGCCCAAAAAGTGTTTAGCAATTCTGCATTGCAGTTCGGTCTTGACCATCGTACGAGACAGTCTACTTCTATTGGTTCTGCTTATCGACACATCAAAGGTTATCTCTCTATTGTTTCGAAAGATCTATACATCCAAACAAAAGGTTATTGTTTGCTGCTGAAGTTTCTTTTTCACAACCGTGCTGACGGGTAAGTGCGAGAAAATGATCCACGATCCGGGAGGAGGAGGGCCATCTACATCATTTGGCTCTCGATTCGAGTGGTTAAACAACGACGAAATCGATAATAACGACACACCTAAGGTCCAGAGACAAAAAACAAAAAAACGACTGGCAAATCGAGAAGCCACGAACGAGACGCAGTTCACCAAACATCTTAGGATAGATGGAAAAAATAATGGCCCCAGATATCTAATTCTTTCGCGGGTAGATCCAGACACAAGTAGGAAAAACGTTTCCCCTTTTTTCATAAAGAAGGCGATTGATGCAATTACTCCGAATGTGAGGATCACTAGAATACAAGACGGAACACTTCTGCTGCAAACGGTGGACAAACAACAGGCAGATAAATTATTAAAGCAAAGTTTATTAGGAAACCAGATAAAAATTAAAATTACCGATCACCCCACACTGAATACTACGAAAGGAACAATCAGCTGCTACGACCTTAAATTCCTAACGGACAAGGAAATTCTAGAAGGATTGCGTGACTCCCATGTCGTGGGGATCCAGCGAATAAAACGAAAGAACAGTAATAAAGAATTGGAAGATACTTCAATATTTGTACTGACCTTCAATTTAAGCTATTTACCAGATTCAATCGATGTCGGTTTCTACCCATGCAGAGTAAGACAATATGTTCCAACACCGATTAGATGCATGAACTGCCTTAAGTTTGGACACAAAAAAGATCGTTGCCGTGGAAATAGGATCTGCGCTAACTGTGCTGAGCTCTACCACGATGAAACTAAGTGTAAACAAGAAGAAAGATGTGTTAACTGTCGTGGCTCTCATTCCGCATTAAGCAGAGAGTGCCCTGTTTTCATGGATGAATTCGAAATCCAACGAATTCGAGTCACTGATCGCGTTAACATGAAAGATGCGAGAAGAAAACGAAGGCTCCAGGCCCCTGCCGTATTCGTTCCCCAGCTGAACCAAAGCTTCTCCGAGGTCGTGAGGCACCGCTCCAATGATATGAACGTTCAAAGCTTCAAGCAGCCCCAGTCACAAAATATCCCGGACCAAACACTCCATCATCATAAGAAACAATCACCTGGAACAACACCACCATCAGGATTACATGAAAATCAAGAGACGCAGATACGAAGTCCTACAGACAGAAACAACCAGCTACATCAGCCGATCACAAGTAACACGATCGACAACTACAGCGACCAGCCGATCCAACAAAATGAGAAGACCCCGAAGCAACAAATACAACCCCAACCCAACAAGCAATCAGACGGAACAACACTACGACCAGAGATAAGACAAGAGACGACAACAACAATAGCAATGAGGTGCGAAACGGACAGCGACGATCAGCTATACCAACCGATTTCGAATACAACTAATGGAGTAAACACACACGAACGAACGCAAGCTACGAACAATGAAAGCACATATGACAGAGATAGAAATATAACTGAAACCATTTATGATAGTACGATAACGATGAACCCCTTAACTACACCAGCAAACAGTTTTGACACAGTATACCAAGCAGTTAGAAACTCAATATTCCTCAATGACCCCCCCGATCAATGAACGCTACCGCTAGGGATACTAGCTCACCACTAATTTTTATCTTATGAACCCTACAATTATACAGTGGAATACGAACGGCTTCTATAACAAATTCAATGAAATTAAGTTATTGGTCAATGAACTCAATCCGTATGTGCTATGCATACAAGAAACACACTTCGATCACTCGAAAAAACCAACTTTGAAAAATTTCTGTATCTATTATTCAATTGATAATTTCCACCTCCGCGCTTCTGGAGGCGTAGCAATCTGTGTCCACGAGAACTATCATTCTATTGAGATACCTTTAAACACGAACCTTCAAGCAGTGGCAGTTAAAGTATTTTACCCGTTAGAGTTGACTATATGCAACCTGTATTTACCGCCTAACACAGACATAGCCAAATCAGACATTCAAAACCTTATCAATCAACTAAATCCTCCTATTTTATTCACTTCGGATGCTAATGCACTTAATATAATGTGGGGCTCTCAAAAAGATGATTGTCACGGAAAACTCATTGAATCGCTCATTGAAGATAATGATCTAAATCTTTTAAATGACGGTTCAAATACACATTATTCCTTGGCGAATAACTCATATTCAGCAATCGATCTTTCCTTCGGGTCTCCTTGCTTACCAACACATTTTAGATGGACCATACATTCAGACTTATGCTCTAGTGATCATTTCCCAATTATTATCTCACCACTGAAGTGTTCCTTGCAAATAAGCAGACGCCCGAGATGGATCACGTCAGCCGCAGACTGGAAAGCTTTCCAAGATCAAATATCGGCAAATATTGCTCCAGAGAACGATGTGAAAATTAAAGTCAAAACGTTTTCTAAAACCATTGTTAACGCGGCTCAAAACTCTATCCCTAAAACCTCGTCAACTGTCAAAAGAATTAAACCCCCTTGGTGGAATCAAGAAATCGCACAGGGAATTAGAGAACGGATAAAAGAGTTACGAAAATACAACAAATATATGACTACAGAAAATGAGATGTCATACAAACTAGCTAAGGCCAAAGCTCGTAGAACGATACGTGCAGCGCAAAAAGAATCCTGGCAGAAATTTGTTCCCTCAATTTCCCTGAATACGCCTTCTAAAGAAATTTGGTCTAAAATACAAAAAATATCCGGAAAATTCGCACCCCAATTCATAACTTCTTTGAAGATCGATAACTCAATAATAACAGACACCCAAAGTATAGCTGAGGAATTAGCTAAATCCTTTGCATTTACGTCCAGTTCTCAGAATTACACCGCACAGTTTCTTCAGTTCAAAGCACAATCGGAAGAAGTAGACCCTATTGGAATATTGCCAGATCGGTGCCCAGAACTCAACCATCCTTTCACCATGAATGAACTAGACAATGCTCTGCAAAGCTGTAGTGGATCTTCCCCAGGACCTGATAATATTCAGTATGACATGATTAAAAACCTTATGTTGACGTAAAATACTACCTCCTAGAAATGTATAATGAACTCTGGACACAGCAGAAATTCCCCAAAGAGTGGCAAGAGTCTTTGATTATCCCAATAAAAAAACCTTTTAAAAATGCATTAAATCCTTCCAACTACCGTCCAATCTCCCTAACATCATGTTTGTGTAAAGTCATGGAGAGAATGATAAACAAACGTCTTGTATGGCATCTTGAATCACAAAATTTTTTCGATCCCAACCAGTCCGGTTTTCGAAAATACAGAAGCACACTTGATAGTATAGTTTCCCTCGATTCCGCCATCCAAGAAGCATTTGCTGCAAGAGAGCATTCAGTCTGTATATTTTTTGACATAGAAAAAGCCTATGACATGACATGGAGGCATAACATAATCAAACACCTATCGGATCAAGGCGTCACTAGAAATATGTTGGCATTTGTTAAACATTTTCTGCAGAATAGAACCTTCAGAGTTTCATTGGGAAATACATATTCATCCGTTCACACGCAAGAGAACGGGATACCCCAAGGGTCAGTTTTGAGCGTTACTTTATTTTTGGTAGCAATCAACTCAATAAAATCATGCTTTGCTCCCCCTATCCTCCGCTTGATTTTCGCAGATGATTTGGTAGCATTTTTGAGAGGGAAGTCAATGATAGAAATCCAACAAACTTTACAGAACCTGTTAAACCAACTTAACACATGGTGCATGGAGACGGGCTTCAAATTTTCGGTTTCCAAGACCAAAATCATTCATTTTTGCAAATTGACCAGCTGCAATTCTGATCCAGCACTATATTTAAATGGGCAAAAAATTGAGGTCGTAAATACCCACAAGTGCCTTGGTATGATATTCGATAACAAATTGAACTGGGATCGCCATATACGACAGCTGAAGGCAAACGGCTTGGCGCGTTAAAAATTTTGCGTACACTGTCCAATACAAATTGGGGAAGTGACCGAAAAACACTGCTAATATTACACAGAACACTAGTGGTCTCTAAACTTGACTATGGATCCGTAATATATTGCACAGCTAGGAAGACGTTATTAAACCAACTCAACTCAGTCCACCAGCAAGGAATTCGTCTTGCAACGGGAGCTTTCCGGACAAGTCCCACAACAAGTCTGTTGGTAGATTCTGGAGTAATGTCGTTGAAATTACGAAGAGACTTTCAAACGTTGACATATGGAATCAGGATCCTATCGTTAGAAAACCATCCCCTCCACCTAATACTAAAGAATCAGATCAATAATTTCAAACAGACGAAAAAACGTCACTTCGCTGCTCGCTTCGATACTACTCGACAACTATATAATTTAAACATATCGAATATTCAAAACAGAAATTTTCACGCTATTCCGCCATGGAGCGGTCAAAATATACGAATCGATTACTCGTTGACCACTCATCGCAAAGACACTACACCGTGTACTGTATTTAGATCAGAGTTTAACAGAATACGTGAACGTTATAAAAATTATTATTTCATCTATACTGACGGTTCGAAAATTGGGGAATCAGTTGGATATGCGATATACAGCCAAAATTATGAATATAAAAGGAATCTACCAAAAGTTTGTTCAATCTTCACGGCTGAACTGATAGCAATTGAAGAGGCAGTGAAATCTGCATCTTGCTACGACTTGTCTTTATTCATTATAGTATCAGATTCCTTGAGTGCTCTCAGAGGATTGGAAAATTTGTTTTCCGAAAACCCAATTGTGCAAAGAATTCACGACTTGTTGAACTCTCCCCAATATAAACTCAAAAACCCAGTTTTTCTTTGGGTGCCTTCGCATAAGAAAATTGAAGGAAATGAGAAGGTTGATCGTTTGGCAAAAGAATCTCTAGATGAGCAGGAAATGCAGGTTGCAACAACAACTTACGATGCCACTAAAACCGCGAAAGCTATAATCAAATTGAAACGTGATAACGAATGGTTAGATGTCACCGACAATAAACTTAGAAATATCAAAGCCATAACTCAAGAATGGATCTCCTCTAATCGGAAACATAGAAGAGAAGCCGTCGTTCTTTCACGATTAAGGATAGGGCATACCAGATTGACTCATAGTTACCTATTTAACCAAGACCCTCCTCCTCATTGTGAAGAGTGTGACGTACCACTAACAGTGAATCATTTAATGTTCCTTTGTAAAAAATATCAGCTACAGCGAAATACTTTCAAAATAACAGAACAGGCTTTAGGAGATAACTCACAAATGATTGATAGCGTCATGGAATATTTAAAAGAGATCCAATTATACTCAGAAATATAAAAGTATTTATTCGCACTGTAGGGAATAGCGAGAGTTTAATGATATTTAACATATTGTAAGCAGATTCCATTATATTTTGTATTTCTAGTAGTTTTTAATTAGTATTAGTTTCAACTTTGTATACAAAAGTAATCAGGCGCTGATAGCCTATGAAGTGCTGAGTGCCTTTAAATCATATAAGTAAATAAATAATTCTGCATTGTTGGTGTAGGTCGCACTTCGGTCAAAATTTGAACTAGTTATAGCAATATATCTGTTTACATATACTTGAGTGCCTAACCTTGAAAAGAAATATTCCGCTACACAAACGTTGGAAAGCATCTTGAATTGGCGTCAATTAATTTGATCAGTCATAGACAAAAAACCTTTCTTTAATATTTAAAAAGCTTGAAATAAATCTGAATACTAATTTTTATTTGAACATTATAATGTGCTTTTTGCTAACTTCACATTTCCCGCGAATAAAAAAAAATTAAAAGTCTACGTATACTTTTGGGATGGGGGGGGGGGGGGGGGGGTTAGTAAAAGTCTATTATGGTCTACTAGGGGGGAGGGGGGGTTAAAAATTCTCAAATTTCGGTCTACGTGGTTTATGAACGGTCCCTTTGAGGTGCAATTTTTTATGGCGTGATTAACATTAACAGTAGATACCAAAGCATAATAAATATCAGGAATTTTGCATCTTTCTTGAGCTATTTGCCACTTGGTCAAGTCTCCCCATAAAATCTTGGTCAAGTCTCTCCAACATTAGTTATTGCGTTCAATGTCATGCAAATTCTAGTAATAACTATTCCAATGTTCCAATATATGTAAAATCATTTCACTGCTTCACAAGGATTAAGATGGTATATTAGTACATTAATAGTCATTAGTAGTCGAGTAGATATGTCCATACAAAGTTTGATAAAAAAAAAATCATTCCAGGATTTTTCATTCCAAGCTTTTAAAATTACGTTAAGGGATCGAAACAAGTATAAAAATATTTTTGAAAAAAATTTAAGAATCGAATAGAAGACGCCATAGCCAAAAATAGAATTTTGCGCTTGGTCAAGTCTCCCCATGTTCCCCTACAGCGATTCCCAAAAGTTTTCAAACTTGAACATGAACCTCATCGAATTATTTTTCTATTCTTCATGAAGCTATCAATCAGGATTCTCAATCGAAATCAAATCAAATGACTGAATATCTAATCGAGTTTGATCAAATAAAATGTTGAAATTTAGGCCAAATATATCCCACAAGATGCTAACGAGCTAAAAGGTTGATTCAAGATTACATCAAGCATACTCCAGAATGAGTGAAGAAATAAAAAAAAGATGAAACAAATATATCTGTGACAGAAAAAAACTGTTTCATTTTGCTGTATTACCCAGCATCTTTCAAAAGATTACTAATTTCGTTCAAATTTTATCTACTCTTCTCTATATCTCCTTGCTCCTAAAATATCATTGGTGCGCATAAAACGGTGAAATCTGGCACTATTTTTTCGCTTAAAGGTGGGACTTTACTAGTATTCAGGTTCTTCTGAGCACGCTGTTAAAATAAGTCAAACATCTTTTTTACAAATGAAAATGTTTTTGGAATAAAGCTTCTTAACCAATAGGCCCCGTGCGAATCTAGATAAAAATATTATTATTACTAGCTTTCTCTGGTGATTTTAGATCGCGATGTAGTTCTCTACAAAGTTGTACACAATGCAATTGTCCATCAGATTCTCACTTTTGGTAATATTTGAATGTCTAAAGTAGGGGCAAAAACGTGAACCAGTTTCATTGACAAACCTAAGCTTTCAAACAAAAAAAAACTTTACGTTGCGTTGTGACGATGATTTTGGCGGATTGCACACTGACTTCATCACGTATGACTGCTGATGATCTAATAAGGGTGGCTTAGGAAGTGGTTAGTAAGAATTCATACCAATCCGACCCATATTAAGACCTCAACACATGATAGCCATCATTGCCGGACGCCCCCATCTCCATCGTTCACGGGGAAGGATAAACGATAAGGTAGGCGGGAAGTGTTGATGCTCCACCTACTTAACGGAAGGACGATTCATCAGACTCTTCCATAGGTGTCCCGGAGTTGGTGGTCTGGAAGGGTATAAGGTCTAGGATTCGCTCCAAGCAAGCGATGCGTAACGATGTAACCGGTAAAGAATATTTTATTATATAGTTGTTTAGTTAGTCTTCGAGTACACGATCACTCGAAAAAGAAAAGATCTTGTTTTGTTCTGGGTCTTTTTAAACTCTGGACAGCCGGCTACCGAGAGTATCCTATGTTTCCTAAACAAACGCAATTTGAGCACCACACAGCCGACCGTGGGAATATTGCCTAGAAAAGCTAATCTTATCTGCGAAATGGGCCGGATCACTATCTATTGTAACAGTATTTAGACAGAATTCGCTACTTCTTCTCTACGGTATATTTATTTGGTTGAAAACTATCGAATGATAACACGTTATACAAACAAAGAGTTATGTTAGCGCGAGATGTTATAAATCAAGGTATGTATTTCTTATTTTACGTATCGGGTGATTTGTAAAAGACCCGTATATAAGCGACCATTGAAAAGAAATACAAAGAATTTTTAACCTGATGCACGGGATGGTTAGCAATAACGGAACTGGAAATTAGATTCATAAAAGCAGACGCGGCGAATTTTCAGTACGTATCGACACGCGATCATCGATACTAGTCAGATTAAAGTCTTGTTGCGGCTGATTTCCAATCAGATATTCATTTTTTACGGTAGTGTTTCCTTGATTAGTTCTGCTTGTACCCACTCATTCTGCTACTATCGGCAGAAGGCTGATAGCACCCAGTCGTCGCCGGTCTAAGGACCAAATGTCATGAATAGATTTAAACTCGCGTGGAGGCATGGGATAGGAGACTTGTGAGAACTAAAGAGATTAAAAAAAACAAAGAAACGACGTGTTCCGTCCTGAATCCGAACTCGGCTATAAGCTTCTACAGCTGAATTGAAACTTCAAAGGGGACATGGCGTCTCCTTGTCATTCCAATCCTTTTAGTGAAGACTATGTTATCTCACCGTTTGACGACCTATGTTTTCAAACAAAAAAACTTTAAAATAAAAAGTGGTTCTGGAGCCCCCGACAGAATATTTTAATTTTACTTTCAAAAGAAAGGGAAAAGCCTATTCTATCACATGCTGAAGTTTTAGCGATGCCGATTTTTTTCGAATAAAATTGTTCTACCAAACACACCGTGTAGCTCTTTTCGATATTTTAAAACGAGCGATAAATTCAATAACACGGTCAGTGAATGGTGCACACGCTGTCTTTAAATGCATTTCAAGCAAAATACTATTAGCATTTCAAGAAAAATACTATGTACCCAGCCATAAGTTTTAGACATATCATTCCAACAGAAGGATCGGCCGGTTGCATTCAACACTCCATTATGGAACACTGCAATAAGAACAATTAATATTTTTTTATATCTACTGCTCGTACCTATTACTGGTCACGAACCAGTTCACAAATACATGAATAATATTTAATTTTTTTATATATATTATTTTCTATACGATTATTGCGAATCTTTGCTAAAATCCATATCGTGACATTACAGCCATGCGCCACCAAGCCGTGCGCCGAATTACCTGCCTGTTCACCTTGCATTAGAGCAAGTGAAAAAAACGATTTGACGTTTATTTTTGTTTCGTTCGCACTCATGTGTGACACATATAGCAACAAATCGACGAAACGCTAGTTTATCTCGGGAAAGACAATATATTGTTTTGTTTGCATTACATTTCTAATTTGGTATATTGGGCGTTCAGCAACAAATGGTGATTTTTCATCCCTATTGTTTACATGATTCAGTTAATTATTATTAAGATATAATATGCTTTCGCAATTACGTGATTTTTGCAGCAAGAAGTTTTAAACCTACTTGTCTTGTGAATAAGGCGCTAAACAAATCTTATAAACTAACTTATAAACTATAAAGAGAGCTAATCGTTGCAATTGGTGATTGCAACGATTTTTTATCGGAAGTTGCTTATAATACTGTTTGTCATAATTTCTAATGTTTCTATGTTTGCGAGTCTGTGCAACTCGTTTGTGCTAAACCAGGGAGGACGCTTCAAAATCATTTTCAGAATTTTAATCTGAATCCTTTGAAGCGTTTTATTCCTAGTAGCACAACAACTTGCCAAGATTGGCACTGCATACAACATTGCCGGTCTAAATATTGGTTTATAAATTAATTGGTTGTTCTTAAGGCAGAGCCAAGAATTCCTGTTTATAAGAGGTTATAAGCATTTTATATATTTGTTGCATTTTGTTTGGATTCCTTCAATGTGATCCTTAAAAGTGAGTTTTTATATCCAAAATCATACCCAAGTTTTTTTAATATTATTTTCTATTTGATTATATTGTTTTGTTTGCATTACATTTCTAATTTAGTATATTGGGTGTTCAGCCACAAGTGGTGACTTTTCATCCCTATTGTTCACATGACTCAGTTAATTATTATTATGATATAACATGCGCACCTAGAAAAAGTGTAAATTTTCGTCTCCTGACCATGGCATATACGAGCATCAAAAATGACATAGTTTTACGTTTGATTTTAATTTTACATGTCGTTGAATTTTGCGAGTCACGTAATTTTTCTCCACATATGGCGTTTGTTAAAAATGTTGAAGGGTGTAATTTTATGGCACTGCGCATGAAAAGTACAGTTTTCATGTAATTAAACAGAGCACGGTTATATTTCGTCATTTCCTCAATTACGGTTTGTTAGATTGTGGCAATTTTGGAATTACGTCTACGATAAAATTCAGATTTTTTTGGTGTGTGCTTTCGCAGTTAAGTATTTTTTTTTCAGTAGGATGTTTTAAACCTACTTGTCTTGCGAATAAGGACTAACTTATAAACTATGATAAAAGCTAATCGTTGGAATTGAAGATTGCAACGATTTTTGTCGGAAGTTGCTTATAATACTGTTCTAATTCTAATTCTAATTTCTAATGTTTCTATGTTTGCGAGTCTGTGCAACTCATTTGTGCTAAACCAGGGAGGACACTTCAAAATCATTTTATTCTGAATCCTTTGAAGCGTTTTCTTCCTAGTAGCACAACAACTTGCCCAGATTGGCACTGTGCATAGAATTGCCGGTCTGAATATTTGTTTATAAATTAATAGTTTGTTCTTTAGGCAGAGCCTAGAATTCCTATTTATAAGAGGATATAAACATTTTATATATTTCTTGTATTTTGTTTGGATTCCTTCAATGTGATCCTTAAAAGTGAGTTTTTTATCGTAAATCAAACCCAAGTATTTTTTAAATTCGTTTATTTGACACGGCTCAATGCGTTAGCTTAGAGGAGCCATGGGTCTTTTATATATTTAAAAGAAGTAAAAGATAAAAATAACAATAAATTTTATTTTGACCCTGTAAGATCCCGTGCGCGCAACTTGCTATTGCGAGCGGAGATCTTTTTTCGCGTCGGGAAGATGTTCCTTCTTTCGCCAACTTCGGGGTTACCCATGTTTGTCTCGTTGTTGCTGACGTCGGTATCATCATCTTGATTACTGCCGTGATACTCGCGATCAGATCTTCTTCCTGGCTTCTTACCCTTGCGGGTCCCGAATGTGAACACTCCATCCTTGGTAGTAGCTTCTTCACTGGTGGTATTAGTTGTTAAGTTTGAAGTTTTTGCAGTTGTCATTATTGCAAGGTAAGGTAGGAGGGAATGGGTTGGTCTACCCGCAAGTATTTCAAATGGTGTCGCCAACCATTTGAAATACTTGGGAAGTAGTTTCTCCATGTGTCCTCCGTAATAGATTCCACTGCTCCAAAATTCGACATGAATCTTTTAATTGCCACTTTGCAAGTAAGTGGAGATAAATCATGTAATTTCACTTCAATATTCCCATTATCCATGTATACACACTGAAAAAAATCCAAACGTTAATTCTATTTGCTTCAAACCGCTTAAAATTCATATGAAGAAGAAATGCTACTGTTATCACGTGCACACATACCTTCTATGTGTCAACTGCATAAACTATGTATGCACACACATAAGTTATATGTGCATATTGTTATAGAATGGGGTTTTATGTGCCTAATAGTTATGAAATGTGAATGTAAGATTAATGTTTCCTGTAAATACACACATTAGGTTTATGTGCCAGCAAATAGTGTCTATATGCCTCCGTTAATTGCAAAAATCTATGTGTAAAATCAATAGGCATAACGTTTACTTTTTTTTGAGTGCAGGGATCTTGATTTTAGCGTTGTTGCAAATAAGCACGTGTTTTAAGTTGTTCTGCGAAATGAATCTTTTCGCCTGGACGAATTTGTTGAAACTTATCAGCACCGCATGCCTGACGTGCTCAAGCTGTATGCAGGTGACTTCCGAAAACCGAAGCTGTATTTTCGCCTTCAGCAGACGTTCCACATCACGAATACTTGGTCTTATGCGAAAAGACCTGAAGTCAATGGCCACTGTGTTAGGCCGAATAATCACGTTTTGTTGATGAGACTCAGACATCTTGATAGATCACACAAGAATAAAAATAATGGTATCCTTTGTTGTTCAGACAATGCACACAAGTAACTGTTTTTTTCGTTCGCTTTGCACTGGCTCGGACAGAAGCAGGAGCACACTGGGTCTTGTGACAGATGCCTTTGATTGTTGAAAATAGACTGAAACCCAAGTATTTAACTTGATCTGACCACGTTGAATTCAAACCATTAAATTTAATAATATGGTTATTATTTGATTTAAGAGAAGAAGCTCTTGGCTTATGCGGAAACACAATCAATTGTGTTTTTGCCGCATTAGTGGAAATTTTCCATTTTTTTTCAGGTAATCATTGAAAATATTCAAGCTTCGTTGCAGTAGACTGCAGATAATACGAAGTCTCCAGTGGCTAAGATGGTAGTATCATCACAGAAAAGCGACTTTTTACAGACTGTAGGTAGATTTAGAAGATCAGAGGTAAAAAAATTGTATAGGATTGGTGCGACGCTTGATCCTTGAGGGACGCCTGCTTTAACGGGTAGCTTATTAGATTTACAATTCTGATAAGAAACCTGTAGGGTACGGTAAGTAAGATCATTTTTAATTATCTTTATTATGTAAATTGGAAAATTGAAATCCCACATTTTGCCAATTAATCCGTTGTGCCAAACACTGTCGAAAGCTTTTTCGATGTCTATGCCCTCTGAGATATTTGCCTTTATCATTTTAGTTACTCTCACAAGTTGATGAGTAGTTGAATGTCCACTTCGAAATCCAAACTGCTTAGGAAGAAAAATAGAATTCTCATTGATATGTGACATCATTCTAGTTAGGAAGATTTTTTCAAATAATTTACTAATAGAAGAGAGTAAACTAATTGGTCGATAGCTAGATGCTACTGTTGGGTTTTTATCTGGCT
Organism: Topomyia yanbarensis; assembly: GCF_030247195.1. Lineage (NCBI taxonomy): Eukaryota > Metazoa > Arthropoda > Insecta > Diptera > Culicidae > Topomyia > Topomyia yanbarensis. The sequence goes on from NC_080671.1 coordinate 271,614,193, forward strand.
TCAAAATAGAAATAACCTTGGCATTTTTCCATTTTTTAGGGAAGTATGCTAATTCAAAACATTTGTTGAATATTTTGACCAATTATCGGGATTTCGGGAAGGTTTTTAAGAAGAATGTTGAAAATTCCATCATAACCTGGAGCTTTCATATTTTTTTAACTTTTTCATGATGGATTTGATCTCCTCATAGTTTGTTTCAACAATATCATCTACAATACATGATTTGAAATGTTTTCATATTTTTGAAAGACTTCGGTTTCAATAGGACTCACAACGTTGAGGTTAAAATTATGGACGCTTTCAAAATGCTGAGCAAGTTTTTGAGCTTTTTCTTCGTTTGTAAGAAGTATGTGGTCACCTTCCTTCAAAGCTGGAATTGGTTTCTGAAGTTTCTTAAGGGGTTATATATGCTGAGATGCGGGAAAAAGGGAATATTTTGAATTTTGAAGTAGAATGCTTCTAACTTTTCAATATAGGGGTCCCGTTTCAAAATTTTCTGCCGGAATTTTACCCAATTTTTTAAACGTGAATATCTGCCGTTGTACTGAATGGAAAAATGAGATTATTACGCTATCTGATCGGAAATATGTACAACAATTTTGTATCCAATTCGGTAGTATGTACAATTACTAAAAATAGCGGAAATAATGGATTTTATGAAAGTAGTAATTATCTGATCCATGATTGGTCGGTACAATTCGCTCAAAAAGCAAGCGTTGCTGGGACTGCCTCTTTTTCATCGAATGAACTGCGACGCGTATAAAAAGGGAACACAAGAAAAATTCGTTAGTTTGTGTTCTGACGTTGTAAGCGTAGCAGCTGCTGCGTTTCATGTCAGCTCACATTCTTTGATGGTAGGTAATAGATACCATGACTGCCGCCAGGCGCTGATAGCATTTCATTCTAATCATGAAATGACGTGCCAGTTTCAAGCATGCACGGAAGATACAATGATGACACGCCGCAGAAAAAGTAGAAAGCTCTTTTTCAGAGCTGAATAAATAGATTGACGATGGGGTGGGGGTGGTTTAGTGCGAGAACCGCGCTCTCTTGTTCTTTAAATTATATGTGGCGTCAAGTGCGTGTACAGATAAATTCACTACGGCGCGCGTTCCAGAGTGCACCGTGGTGAATTTATCTGTGTGTTTCCTCTGGCAAGCCGAAGTGCGTACTGCTTGTTTCGTTGTGCAAAAGAGATGGTGTTGGCTTATTGGATGCTGATATTATGATTTTTTGTTGATGATTGGATACGAGTTACTTTGGAATGTTTATTTACGAGTTTATAGAGCATTTTTAGACTACCAGGAGAAACTTAAAATACTCGGCCCTCGGAGTAAACGGAGAAAAAGTTTTACGTATCATCATGCTATAAACACATTTTCCATAAAACAGATTAATTTATCCACATTAAGCCCGGCTTATTTTATGTGCGGCTAAATGACGCAATGTGCATTTTAATTATTTTGTTTGCGAATATTGCGGATACACAAGTGAAAAGCTCCACTCTAAGATACCTGCTTGGTTAAGGTTAAGTTCATAGTTTAGCTATAGAACATTAATTGGGAGAATTTAATAATATATCATTCAACCAACATTTCCCTCTGTAATCGCAATCATAACGCTTTGAAAAATGTTCAAAATTTTAATAATTCACAACAACAACGGGACGACTCCCGAATAGAAATGTACAGTAACATAACCATGATTTTCACTGTGACAGTACAGTAATTTTACAATAATTTACAGTAAGTTTTAGTGTTATACTGCAATAGAAAAACAATAAACTTTAGCGTTTTTACAGTAAATTTCAATGTAAAATAGACTTTTACAGTGAAAAAGGGGGGTGGTTATGTATCTTAACATTAAAAAAATCAATTTTTCTCCATACATTTCTTTCTCGAAAACAGTAAAATGTAATGTGGATGCACTCTATCAGTTTTTTGCTGAACAGTGAAATTTAATGTTACATGAAATTTTATTGTAAATCTACTGTGAGAACTTTGCATCCAACAATGTGTAAACAGTAATAACTATAATATTTATTGTTTTATGATTGTTTGTAGGGTAAATGCTATTGTAAAATTCTATCCGGGCTAACACGTAATTTTGTTTTTTGTCGAAATTTCACAAAAGTGTAATTTTAAATCGTCTTAGGTTATGCAATTAATAGGTTTTCAAAACAATTGTTCTTTTTTAGATTAGAAAGATGGGCAGGTAATGTCAACGACATTACCGAAATGAAGTAGCATACATTTTAAGCTGTTAATGCGAATGCTGCATTTTTTACTAATTTCTGAAAGGTTTTATTAAAATAAGTTATTTCGGTATTTCTAATGGAAATAGCGAAATAACGGTGCAAGTATATACGATTCGCAACAGTAGATGCCAAATGAATTGTTTCACTCTCATATGATGTACGTGTACCGATATTTCGGTATTTCCATTAAAAGTGGTTTTAATATAACCTATCAGAAGATAGTCAAAATTGTAGCATTCGCATTAACAGCCTAAAGTGTATTCTCTTTCACTCTGGTTATGTCTCTGACATTACCCACCCATCGTTTTATAAAGGTATGTAGTAGACTGGTTCAATTTTTGACTTTTAGCTCCACCAGGCTCTACTGATTCCTTTTATGGCCCTTAGTAATTGTGCAAATTTTAGTACCGATCGGATGTGTCTACGGACCCTCCAAAAATTACAAAGTTTATATGGAAATTACTATGGAAAATAAGTTAAAATATAAAATAAATTCTTAAAAAATCACATCATCAATCAATTCATGAGAAAACTATATATTAATAAAGGTATTCTTCTACTGAACGCATTCGTGGAACATTGTAAATTTGTAAAAATTCGCTGAGAAAAGTTATTAACTAAAGAAGCAGCATGACTTCAAAACAAGTGGGTTTTATTATTAATCATAGCAACCCTGCTTGAATTACTGCATCTGCCATACACGAGCGTTGGGTGGCAAGCCTAGTTTACATTTGTATAACGATGGAGCTATTCAAACAGGGTTGCTATGATTAATAATAAAATCCACTTGTTTTAAAGTCATGCTGCCTCTTTAGTTAATAATTTTTCTCAGCGAATTTTTACAAATTTAGAATGTTCCACGAATCCGTTCAATAGAAGAATACCTTTATAAATATGGGTCATTCCACGCGAAGTGATCAAGGCACGTGTAATCGACCTTCACGGATTTGAACAAAATTTAGAGGAATTGTTCATCTAAGGCCAATATATAAAAACCCAAATTTTTGTGACAATTGAACCACCCCTCGGGTCATGGGAGCACCCCCCGTTTTGGCAAATTGCCAAAACTCTTGATTTTCTTTTGATCATATCTCCGGTTCTATTTACTCTAGAATCAAACCACGAGATGGCTTTTGAAGAAAATTATTCAAGGAGTCTATAAAAAATATTAGTTTTTGCCGACAGTGTTGCCAACTATGCAATTTTTTCAGTTAAATATTAAAAGTTAATTTTTCTCTCAATACGTATATTTTAATTTTTAAAATTTTAATGCCATCGCGTTCCTCAAACATTTTTACATAAAAAACACTTATCATCCCAATATAATATGAGCGCATCCTGAGATACACCGTTTTGAAGAGAAAAAACCGCAATTTCCCATATAAAATCTCAAGCGCACAACACTAAAAAACCAACTTGAGTATGCTGAGTTCAAACATAATTTTTCGTGAAGTAGACGAGAAATGATGAAAAACTACGTAATTGCTTTGCTTCTAGCAGATCAGGGTCGATTTTTATAACAGTTTGAAGATTTTCTCAATTTTGGCCAATAAAAATGTATTTTTATATGAGAAAATCGGAGTTTTTCTCTTTAAAACGGTATATCTCAGGATGCGCTCATATTATATTGGGACGATAAGTGTTTTTTTTTATGTAAAAATGTCTGAGGAACGCGATGGCATTAAAATTTTCAAAATTAAAATATACGTATTGAGAGAAAAATTACCTTTTAATATTTAACTGAAAAAATTGCATAGTTGGCAACACTGTCGGCAAGAACTAATATTTTTTATAGACTCCTTGAACAATTTTCTTCAAAAGCCATCTTGTGGTTTGATTCTAGAGTAAATAGAATCGGAGATATGATCAAAAGAAAATCAAGGTTTTTGGCAATTTTCCAAAACGGGGGGTGCTCCCATGACCCGAGGGCTGGTTCAATTGACACAAAAATTTCGATTTTTATATGTTGGCCCTAGATTAACAATTCCTCCAAATTTTGTTCAAATCCGTGAAGGTCGATTTCAAGTTTGCATCTTTTTTTATCACTTCGCGTGGAATGACCCATATATAGTTTTCTCATGAATTGATTGATGAGGTGATTTTTTGAGAATTTCTTTTATATTTTAACTGATTTTCCATAGTAATTTCCATATAAACTTTGAAATTTTTGGAGGGTCCGTAGACACATCCGATCGGTACTAAAATTTGCACAATTACTAAGGGCCATAAAAGGAATCAGTAGAGCCTGGTGGAGCTAAAAGTCAAAAATTGAACCAGTCTAGTATGTAGTCATATTTTATGAAATACTTCTTATACGTTTAGCGTAGTACAATGTCCAATTCGCAAAATCCACTTGAGAAAATAAAAAAATAATTGTCGAAGCTATAACAATTTCCGCCAAACGCTTTTTTTCAAAGAGGTTTGCCGTGATTACGATTCCAGTCCAATAGCTCAACAGGAACCATCAAACTAAAACAAAATCATTAGTATATGTACCTGTGGTGTTCTTGAACGATCATATAAAAAAATTTCTTCTTTTTGGAAACGGGGACGATTTTTCCAAAAAAAATCACTATTTTCACCTGAAAAAAATGATTAAAAAATTCATAACAATAATATGAAAATCTTGACGAAAAAATGGAATCTTTCAAGGACAAGTTTTAATATAACCTATCAGAAGATAGTCAAAATTGTAGCATTCGCATTAACAGCCTAAAGTGTATTCTACTTCACTCCGGTTATGTCTCTGACATTACCCACCCATCGTTTTATAAAGGTATGTAGTAGACTGGTTCAATTTTTGACTTTTAGCTCCACCTGGCTCTACTGATTCCTTTTATGGCCCTTAGTAATTGTGCAAATTTTAGTACCGATCGAATATGTCTACGGACCCTCCAAAAATTTCAAAGTTTATATGGAAATTACTATGAAAAATCGGGTAAAATTGAAAATAAATTCTTAAAAAATCACTTCATCAATCAATTCATGAGAAAACTATATATTTATAAAGGTATTCTTCTATTGAACGCATTCGTGGAACATTGTAAGTTTGTGAAAATTCGCTGAGAAAAGTTATTAACTAAAGAAGCAGCATGACTTCAAAACAAGTGGGTTTTATTATTAATCATAGCAACCCTGCTTGAATTGCTGCATCTGCCATACACGAGCGTTGGGTGGCAAGCCTAGTTTACATTTGTATAACGATGGAGCTATTCAAACAGGGTTGCTATGATTAATAATAAAATCCACTTGTTTTGAAGTCATGCTGCCTCTTTAGTTAATAATTTTTCTCAGTGAATTTTTACAAATTTACAATGTTCCACGAATGCGTTCAGTAGAAGAATACCTTTATAAATATATAGTTTTCTCATGAATTGATTGATGAGGTGATTTTTTAAAAATTTCTTTTATATTTTAACTGATTTTCCATAGTAATTTCCATATAAACTTTGAAATTTTTGGAGGGTCCGTAGACACATCCGATCGGTACTAAAATTTGCACAATTACTAAGGGCCCTAAAAGGAATCACTAGAGCCTGGTGGAGCTAAAAGTCAAAAATTGAACCAGTCTAGTATGTAGTCATATTTTATGAAATACTTCTTATACGTTTAGCGTAGTACAATGTCCAATTTGCAAAATCGACTTGAGAAAATAAAAAAATAATAATTGTCGAAGCTATAACAATTTCCGCCAAACGCTTTTTTTCAAAGAGGTTTGCCGTGATTACGATTACAGTCCAACAGCTCAACAGGAACCATCAAACTAAAACAAAATCATTTGTATGTGTACCTGTGGTGTTCTTGAACGATCAATTAAAAAAATTTCTTCTTTTTGGAAACGGGGACGATTTTTCCAAAAAAATCACTATTTTCACCTGAAAAACAAATAATTAAAAATTCATAACAATAATATGAAAATCTTGACGAAAAAATGGAATCGTTCAAGGACACGGCAGTTAAATTACGAACAAGTAAAAAAAAAGTTTTGAGATCGGTTGAAAACTTTTCCAGCAATCGTAGTCATCGCGAAGACATAATTTCGAATAATCGCGTTTTAAGTTTCAAGTATAAGCAGAACCTCCATAAGGGAGCAAGATGGAAAACGCTATAACTTTGCTTCTACTGCTCCGATCTCTATAAAAATTTGAGGTTACATTCTTAAGAACCTGAGCTTTACGATAGAAGAATAAAATAAAATTCGATCTTTTGGCCGACCACAACATATACCAACATACCCCTTAAGAACCTTAGAGAGTTTCCAGAAAGGTTTCGAATATGGTTTGATTTGTTCAACCTCTTTCGTTAAATTTTCATTTCTTAAGAGTGTGAATCTATGCTTAATTTCTTTTTGTAGATCAATTTCATAGGATGATCACGAGAATTTTGATATTGACGTCTTCGAACATTCTTCAAGCGAATTAGAAGTTGAAGATCGTCGTCAATAATAGGAACTATTAAATTTTATCTGTGTTGTTGGTACTGATAAATTCCTAGCATCCATTATAGAAACACTTAAATTTTGCAATGCCGTATCAATGTCAGCTTTATTTTGTAAATCATGATCATGATTAAAATTCTTCTCAATATAAGCTTTGTACCTTTCCCAATTCGCTTTATGATAATTAAATACTGAGCTAATGGGATTGGAAAAAGCTTCTTGAGAAAGTGCAAAAGTTACTGGAAGGTGATCAGAATCAAAGTCAGCATGTGTAATCAATTCGTTACAAATGTGACTTTGATCTGTCAAAACCAAATCAATTGTTGATGGATTCCTTACAGACGAATAGCACGTAGGACCATTCGGGAACAAAATTGAATAATAGCCAGCAGAGCAATCATTAAAAAGTAGTTTACCGTTGGAATTGCTTTGAGCATTATTCCAGGCTCAGTGTTTGGCGTTTATAATGAATGAAGAATTTCGACCGATTTCTTGTAAGTTTTTGTAAGTCTCCTTTCAAGAAATTAATTTGCTCGCCAGTGCACTGAAAAGGCAGATAGATTGCAGCAATAAAAATGATACCAAGATCAGTTTCAACTTCGATACCCAAACTCTCGATCACCTTGGTGTCAAGAGACGGCGTAATGGAATGTTTGATCCTGCGATTAACCGCTATTGCGATTCCTCCGCCGAATCCAACAATTCGATCAAATCGATGAATAACAAAATTAGAGTTACTCTTCAATTTAATATTTGGTTTTAAAAAAGTTTCGGTCACAACGGCTATATGCACATTATGTATCCCCAAGAAGTTCAAAAATTCGTCTTCGCACGTTTTTCATGAACGAGCATTCCAATTTAATAAATTTAAATGATTATTTAAAATCATTGTTAAACATTAATTTCATTACAATTTTGTTAGCAAATTCCCACCCTGCTTGAAAAGCTTCAAACATGGAGGTAGAATTTAACATAGCAATCATCATAGGTAACATAGAGTCTTGCAAGTATTTTAATTTTTCTTCCATTACGCTACCTAGATCTATTGGACTAAAGGAAGCGTTGGGTGGAAACGAGTTTGTAGGCGTGGTAACGGTAGCCGTTATTTTTGTCTTGTTACCTGCCACTGAAGCATAAGATGGCACACCATTGTAGGATGGTGTGACGGAGGTAGAAGTTGTTAATCTATTTTGAATCGGATTAACACGTTTGGACGTGTTTTTTTGAAGTGTACCTAAAGAAGCAGGTACATTTTTTATTTGTTGTTTTTGTTGTCTAGAACGCGAATTTATAATTTTTTCTCGAACAGAACAACCCCAGAAATTCGATTTATGATTTTCGCTACAATTAGCGTATTTGAAACTGTTTGTGTTTTTTTCACCAGACAAATATCTTTCGTGTGCGATTTATCACCACAGATCATAGATTTGGAATCCAAATGACATTTTTTGTGCCGTGCCCAAAGCCTTGGCATCTACGACACTGGGTAAGATTTTGAATTATGCCCCCATGTCCTACTTTACTCGCACGTGGAACATAAAACGTGCTTTTTCAAATACGTTCAAATTATTAACCTCATTACGGTTAAAATGAATTAAATAAAGCTCCTGGATAATTATAGAGCGTACTGGCGTGTTATCGCCGCTAGCCTTTCTCTTCATAAGAATAACTTGTGAAGGAGAAAAGCCAAGTAAATTTTTTAATTGGTTGGATATTTCATCCAAACTTTGACCTTGTGGTAGCCTTTTCAAGACAGCCTTGAATGGTCTAGCTATCTTGAAATCATATGAATAAAATTTATATAACTTCTCCGTAAGATACTGGAGTAGTTGTTTGTGTTCAATCAATTCCTCCGCAGTAACTCGACATTCTCCTCTGCGGCCAATTTGAAAAGACGCTTCACATTCGGATAAAACATCGAATGAGTTGCTGCAGTCAATTGAATTTTCTGGTGGAGAAGATATCCTTTTCCGTTTAGCTTTAATTTTTGGCCTTTCTGGGAGGACCCAGGCATGTTGAAAGAATTAAATATTTCTTTAGGCTGAATTGTTCTTGAAAAATGTTTTAGTCTTCAAAAAGACTGATTGAGTAGAAAAAGTAGGTAGTCTTGAGAATGACTAATTGTCGAAAAAAATATAGATAGTCTGATCGGGCGAAAATATAGGTAGCCTTGAGAAAGACTGTTGCTGCTGAAAAACTCTAAATATACCAGGAGCTATCAAGATTTGTGACCGGTTCGAACGAAGGTTCAAGCCGGTATAATCATACCCAAGTATTTCACTTGATCTGACCACGTTAAATTCAAACCATTAAATTTAAGAATTAGTGGAAATTTTCCATTTGTTCTGGTAATCATTGAAAATATTGAAGCTTTGTTGCAGTCGACTAATACGAATACGAAGACTCCTACCAGTGGCTGAGATGATGCTATCAACACAGAAAAGTGACTTTTTACAACCTGCGGTTAGATTTGGAAGATCAGAGGTAAAAATATTGTATAGGATTGGTGCGACGCTTGACCCTTGAGGGACGCCTGCTTTAACTTAAGCTTATTAGATTTACAATTCTGATAAGAAACCTGTAGGGTACGGTAAGTAAGATAATTTTTAATTATCTTTATTATGTAAATTGAAAAATTGAAATTCCAAATTTTGGCAATTAAACCTTTGTGCCAAACACTGTCGAAAGCTTTCGATGTCTTGAAGAGCAACTTCAGTGGAATTGCCCTCTGAGATATTTGCCTTTATGATGTTAGTTACTCTCACAAGTTGATGAGTAGTTGAATGTCCAATACGAAATCCAAACTGCTCGGAAAGAAAAATAGAATCCTTATTGATATGTGACATCATTCTAGTTAAGATGATTTTTTCAAATAATTTACTAATAGAAGAGAGTAAACTAATAGGTCGATAGCTAGATGCTACTGCTGGATTTTTATCTGGCTTCAAAATAGGAATAACCTTGTCATTTTTCAAGGAAGTATGTTAATTCAAAATATTTGCTGAATATTTGGCAATGTATCTCATGTTGATTTCGAGACAGTTTTTAAAAAGAATGTTGAAAATTCCTTCATAACCTAGATCTATCATATTTTTTTTAAACTTTTTCATTATGGATTTGATCTCCTCATAGTTTGTTTCAATAATCTCGTCTAGAGACAATACTTGTTTTGAAACGTTTTCAGTTTCTTAGGGGTTATATATGTTGAGATGCGGGAAAAAAGAGAAAAGTTTGAATTTTGAAGTAGAATGCTTCTAACGTTTCAGTGGGAAAATATACTTTTGCATATAAAATATTTAAAATAATCCATTAAGAATTGTAAAAAGATCCATAAAAAGTTGTCCCTGTTCCATAAAACACAACTGAAAATTCATAAAACAGTGTGAATGATCCATAAAAAAGGGCGATTTGATCTATAGATTATGTAAAATTGAACCATAAAATGGTCGCAAAAGAGCTCAAAAATAGTAATAAAAGAGCAATTAAAATCAACCAATCTATATATATAAAAGTCAATGTTCGTATGTATATGATTTATGGACTCGCAAACGGCTTAATCGATTGCCGTCAAAATTTATACATGGTAGGCATTCGTTCTGGAGCGTGTTTGTGTGCTATTGGTTGGGAATTATCTGCCCACCAGATGGCGCTTCGGAACAAATTGTGTTTTACTCCTATTTCGTTGAAAGCCGCAGCAACGCGCGACGGGGATTAGCTAGTAGTCCATAAAAATATTGGAAATGTTCTATAAAATTTTGCGCCATAAATTAACTTACATTGATCCATAGAAAATTAACAATGTACATTAAAATACGTCGATATGTTTCATAATATCGACAAAAATGTTCCACGGTATTTCAAAATAGAGCAATAAAATGCGCTGCGTTGCGTTGTGACGATGATTTTGGCGGATTGCACACTGACTTCATCATGTTTGACTGCTGACTATCTAATAAGAGTTGCTTAGGAAATGGTAAGTAGGAATTCTTACCAATCCGACAAAATGGAGCAATAAAATGTTAGAAAAAGTTTCATAAATTTGATGAAAATGTTTGCTAAATATTTTTTCTTGGTCCATATAAGATGTAAAAATTAACATTAGAAATGTTATGTATTGATTCATATATCGAACGTTAAATTATGGTTCATGGATATTTACAAAACGATCCATAAGAAAAGAAAATGTAAAACGATCCATTAATATGTACTTATGCACTAGAATAATTAAATTTAATGAATTCATGCGAAATTTTTGCTATTCGAACTAATAATAAAGTATATTATATTTGGTTGAAATTTCAAACTACAACAAACAATGCATACATTATAGTTAGAAAACTTAAGCTTCCGTAGTCCACTAGTCAGGTAACTGACCTTCGCTAACTTGAAATCATTGTGGCAACTCTTTAAACGGCAGGGTATCTATGACATTAGCGCGCTGAGAGCTATTAGACCTCTGATACAGGCTGGTATAAGTCGCAAATACCAACAATCTGTATATATATATATATATATATATATATATATATATATATATATATATATATATATATATATATATATATATATATATATATATATATATTATATATATATATATATATATATATATATATATATATATATATATATATATATATATATATATATATATATATATATATATATATATATATATATATATATATATATATATATATATATATATATATATATATATATATATATTATATATATATATATATATATATATATATATATATATATATATATAATATATATATATATATATATATATATATATATATATATATATATATATATATATATATATATATATATATATATATATATATATATATATATATATATATATATATATATATATATATATATATATATATATATATATATATATATATATATATATATATATATATATATATATATATATATATATATATATATATATATATATATATATATATATATATATAGGGAGGGAGCATCAGGATTTCATTCAAGTTACGAGTATATCCTTGATTGAGCAAATCTATTTTATGTTATAGATGTGAAACATGCAAAATAAAATTGAAGTTTGAAATGGACGACCCGATTATAGGTAATGAACCAAGCTTTTCAATGTCTACACTTCATTAGCCGTAAATACACCAGGAGACTAATAAAAACGGGTCTTTACTGTACTGGTATCATCTATTTCCAGCAACACATGGATTAACTGACATTGCTCCATAAAATATTAACAATGTACATTAAAATACGTCGATATGTTCCATAATATCGACAAAGATGTTCCACGGTGTTACAAAATGGAGCAATAAAATGTTAGAAAAAGTTCCATAAATTTGATGAAAATGTTTTCTTTGCACCGCTTCGGATCCTTGGCCTCGGATATGCGGCCAAGCCGCATCACACTAGCCTCCAGTTTAAACGCCCTTGTTAAAACACTGTCACTGATATGAGTAGCACAACTTATTTTTTTCAGTTTACCATACTTTGGGTAATAATTTTACATTTCCGCTCTTGGATGCGGATTATTTAGGTTAAAATAAATCACTATGCTATATTTCACCCTAAGGAGGAAAATTTGGTAAAAACCAAAATTTCTCACTAGGGTGAAAATTTGTTGGTAAAAACCAGTCTTTGTACAGGAGGGCACAAATCCTTATTTCATACTATGTTGCGTTTCGGCTTCGCCTCATCAGAAACCGACACTAACACATTGTCGGAATAGTGTGTGTCTTGTGTCTCATCGGCATAAACATAACTTCTGCTCGAATGGGACATCACGTTTGATCAGTCGTTTGATTGAAACACATAGTGTGTTTTAGTTTTAAGGGATTTGCGTCAAGCCGGCGCTAATCTATTCCGACAATGTGTTAGTGTCGGTTTCTGATGAGGCGAA